>NW_027672845.1:0-93000 GCF_964194105.1 Spermophilus citellus
ACAACTGAGGAGCATCAGGCATTCAGGAGAGGAAGGCAGATCACAGCAAGCATTTCAGAGATAACCATAAAGAAAGGAGACAAAATAAATTAGAAAAATAAGTATAATTTAGAACACTCAAAAATTCTTATTAATTAGCAGAGATCCGGGCTGGGGATGTGGCTCAAGCGGTAGCGCGCTCGCCTGGCATGCGTGCGGCCTGGGTTCGATCCTCAGCACCACATACCAACAAAGATGTTGTGTCCGCCGAAAACTAAAAAATAAATATTAAAAAAATTCTCTCTCTCTCTCTCTCTCTCTCTCTCTCTCTCCAAAAAAAAAAAAAAAATTAGCAGAGATCCAAGACAATAATCTATCTATAAAATACAGACAAGATTCTATGAAAAACAGAATAAAGAAAAGGTCTCAGAATGAATAAATAATTAGTTTAAACATATATAGGTACATTTTATATGTGTGTACACATGTGTTTAATATATTTAAATATAAAAAACATTAAATATGTTTAAACTAATCATTTTGTTCATTCTGAAAGCTTTCCTTGTGTGTGTGTATTTTATATATATATATATATATATATATATATATATATATATATATATATATATGGGGGGGTGGAGAGCATGAGCAAGAGGGATGATTATAACAAATAATACCCCTGCCAGGCACAATTACTCACACCTGTAATCCCAGTGACTTGGGAGGCTGGGACTGAGAGATCACAAGTTTAAATCCAGCTACAGCAATTTAGTAAGGCCTTAAGCAATATAATGAGGCCCTGTCTCAAATAAAAAGGGCTAGGGATGTCACTCAGTGGTAAGGTAAAGTGTCCCTGAGTTAAACCCCCAGAACAACAACAACAAAATTCAAAATCCTCAATACAAGAGCTAGAAAATAACAAGAAAGTCTTCCAAAAAAACAAGGAGACTGGGTGGACAATGCCAGGAAACATAGAGAATATATCTGAGTATAGCGAATCAATCCAAGAAGCCCCATATCTAATTATTAGGAGTCCTATTAGGTCAGAACAACAAAAGGGAAGGAAAGAACACTATGAGAGAATAACCCAGAGCTAAAGGACATGCTTCTTCCACTCACAAGGGCCTCTAGGGGATAATAAAACAAACCACAAAAAATTTTTTTAAAAAATCCCAGTCTTGTATGTAGATGAGTCATTGTGAAACTTCCTCACACCAAGAATGAAGAGAATATTCTAAAATGTTCTGACCAGAATTAGATCTTGGAATTCTCTTAAGCAGCAGAAACCTAAGTTCCATGGTAGAAGTTAATGGAACCCTGTTTTCAAAGTTCTAAAAAAAAATTACTTTCAATCAGGGATTCTACATGCTTCCAAATCATCAGTCATGGGGGGAAATGAAAGAAAAAATTTCAGGTGAAAAATGTTAATATTAGTATACCCTCTCATACAAAGTTACCTGACCATGTGATTTAGCAAAATGGGGTAATGACTAAGGAAGGGGATATGTGGTCTCCAACTTTGGAGAGCCAGGGAAGCAAACCTCAGAATACCCACCATGCAGCAGGCCCAGGGACAAGCAGGAGGGTGGTAAAGGGGGCAGCGGAATCCACTGAAGGGGCAGCCCTGCCAGAAGGTGACACTCAGGCACACTACAGGTGCATTAGCATCACTGCAACACTGAAAGAGCTTGAGAATACAGTAATAGGTAATTTTTAATGCAATTCAAAACTCTAGTTTAAAAAAAGATGTTCACAAAAGAAAATGTACTTACAGCTCATTACATAGTTTTAGAGTGAACTATATTCATGCAGTCATAATACAAATTCTATTTATGGATTCCTAGCATTAGAATCAACTGACAGAGAAAGCACACATTTATTTATAGATAAAGATGAGAATGTAAATCTAACCAGTATTGACAATAAAAGTAAAAGAAGCAATGACAGAAGCCTGAAGTGTCAGCATTAAGGAAGGGCCAGGGACAGGTCCAATCTTTCAGTCCATGAAATATTATTTATAATTTTTTAATTATGGCAAAGGAAACTTTTTCTGAAATCTGTCTGAATTATTAAAGATTATAATCCATAGCTGGAGTTACCAAAAATTCTTACACCTGAAAAGTATGAGTATGTGCAGAAAAAGCACAATATTAACAAGATCCTCTGTGTGCAGTCAAATAAATATATAGATGTTGACATAAATATAGATACAGATGTTATAGAAACAGACATAAAAATTTAAAAGGTTAATAGACACATTCTCTGAGCCTCCACTTAACAAATGTAGCCCCTCCCCTTGTGCTCTAGATTTATGGCTCACAAAACATATTTGGGGAAAAGTCATTCAATTGGCTTCCTTGTGTGACCAACTCCTCATGACCTTGCTGACTGCATGTCCCACTTGACTTGTATATACCTATTCATAAGCTCATCTTCAGCCAAAGTGACATTTAGGGTCCTCCTAGAGTTACCCTGGGGAATTCCAGGCAGAAACAAGAAGGTCCAGGATTTCCTTCTTATTGAAAGCTGAAGCTGAACTGAGAAGCCTGTAGCTCTCAGTTAATACTATCCTACTTCTAAATCACCTCTACTAAGAAGTTGGAACTAAGAAGTTCCAAGGGTGAGGGTATTTTATGACCCAGACCTGCCTGATAGTAACTACCATGATCATTACTTTTTTTTACTAAGCATGAGCTGGGAAAGAAGATAGAATGGTGGCTCACATCTTTCCTTTCTGGGAAGAGCCTACTGGATCCATAAAAAGAAGTAAAAGAATCATGCCAACATGTTATTATAGAAAGAAGACAAAGCAAGAGTAAGAAAAGATTAGCCAATTGAGTAATGATCATTCATAGGATTGTTACAAAAACTAAACAAGAAAATGCATAAGAAGGGTCTTCTCAGATGTTCAATAAATGTTAGTTTTCTTTCCATTTTTCCCTGCAATCATGCCACTCAGAACTCAAGATGCTTAGGAAACTGTGAAGTACATTTGCCATTGTGAGGTCCCATAACCAGTCATCATTTGTAATTTTCCAGTCTAAGGTGATGAGTTCAGAGAACTGAGAGGTTGCAATTCTAACTGATATCTTGAGGTTTAGGTTGAAGTCATCTAAGTCAATTCAATAAATGAAGACTGAGGACTAAATAGAGCTATTCTTAATCACACAGGGGATACGTGGTCACACCAGGCAAACCAATGTGAGACAGCTTCTAGCAAAAGTGTTAGACGTCTCATTGAGTGCAGGGGTCATTAACAATCATTTACTTCAAAAACCTATGCAATAAGCACCTTACTTACATATATTACATTGTGGGTATAAAAAGGTCTTTAATGGTAATTTCTAATATTCTTTTGAGGAGCTGTGATCTAGTTTGTCATTCTGATGGAGGACAAGACACACTTTTCTACATTTGCTACTAAAATGGTGTGGAGGATGAGCTGGTGGAAAAAAAAAGAGCAAGTGTTAAAACATATGAAGCATCATGAGGAAAAAAAGCAGAGATTTTGAGAATGCTTCACTGAGTCTAGTTATGCTAGTTAAAGATTGCTTAAATCAGTGGGCAAAGGTAATTTCTTTTTTTAAAAAAAAACTCTATTTTCTGCTGAACCAAGATAAAGAGAAATGAAACAGAGAATAAGAAAGAAACACTGACTAGGAATAATGTGAACCAGAAGCAGAACTTCAGCTTCTAAAATCCTCTGATACAGTACTACTAAAGATAGACAGCAGAATACATCAGTCACTAGAAAGGCAATTTGTAAATCAATGGAAAGGTAACTGATGTGACACAACAATCTGTATACGGGGTAAAAAATGGGAGTTCATAACCCACTTGAATCAATCTGTGAAATATGGTATATTAAGAACTATGTAATGTTTTGAACAACCAACAATAAAATTTTAAAAAAAAGAAACCTATTTTATGAATTAGATGAAAAATAAAGTGAAAACTTTTTGATTCTCTTGTTTGGCCCTGTTTTGAGTGAAGGTGTGATTCTAAGAATAGTGTCTCTTTATATGTTCATTTTATCAATGGATCTCACCTTTAAAAACAACGATTTTCTCATTATAAAAATTGTATATTTGCATTAAGTCAACTGTAAAAAAAATTACACTAGAATTTTATTTTCAACCAACTATTTTTTACACAGAGAATTTGGGTATATGTTTGGATTTATTTATTTATCTCTTTACATGTGTCTAGGGGATACATTCAGGCTTCAAGCCCTCTATCATTGAGCTTCATCCCCAGCATTCTAATTCCTTTTATTTATATAATCCCCAAATACTATATAAACCTATCATCCTATTTTTTATTTATACTTTATATAAATATCACATTTTCTTTCTCTTTTTTATAGATACTTTCTTTGAACTACTTTCAGAAAATGTTGATACCACAATATTGGTTAAGATCTGATAATTAACAATGTATCATAATTTTGGTTTAAAATGAAATCTGAATAAAATGTATTTCCTTCTTTAAAAAAAATAAAAAAATAAAAGCTCCATATCAAAACACAGTTGGTCTTACTTATAAATTAGACAAATTGAAACTATAAGCCCCTTCTCATACTAGATCCTAAATCACTCTTTAGTCCAAACAAATTAACATGCAAACAAAACACAATATACATGCAAAAGTCAATATTTGGTATTTGCTTAATAATTGTATAATTCAACATAAACCAAAGCCAAACCAAATAAAATCTTTATCAATAATTATGAAAATAAATAAATAAATAAATAAATAAATAAATAAATAAATAAAATCCTCTGATACAGTACTACTAAAGTTTTCTCACAGTTGTACATTATCTGTGGACCAGGAATACAATACAGAGGGTACAATAAATTTAGATGCCCCAGGGAAAAGTCCCTGGTAGGTTGGGCATGTTATTATACATGTGGCTCATATAATAACAGAGTCAAAGGGCACCTGGGTGCCCTCTAACCTACTTTTCAAATGTGATTCTTCCTATAACATTAGATACAGCTAGTTTCCTACTATCTGCTTACATACTTTTGCTGACAGGAAATCTGCCACTTATAAAACAATCCCTTTCACTATAGTGAAGTTCTTCTTATATTTGGTAAACTGCATCCACACCCCAGGTAAGCAGTAGCATTTTCAAGGACCAAAGTCAGTACATACATTACATTCAGAGTGCCAACTAAAGCACACACTTGCTCTGAAAGACTGATTTCCACTCAAATACACATAATTTATATTTTTCTTCTTAGAAATAATGTACATCTTCATATGTTCCCAGGCTTTACTGAGAATTTCCATACATAGAAGCCCTCACCTTATCTTTGACAATTCTCTACCAGCAGGGAGCTAGTCCATAAAGTTCTCATCCCTCCCAGAAGCTAGTGTACAAAGGGCCTTTAGTGGGAAATTCTGTACCCTTGTACAAGAGGGAGATACCTATATCCTCACCAAGAGGGCTTTATCAGCCTGAATTTAGAAAAAAGTAAATCTGAAGCAGTCCACAGATCCTCTTTGAAAATTAATGGATTCTAGAAATGAATTCCATTCTTATCCAGAGACATAAAGAGCCTAAAGCAAATATCTTCCTCACTACAATGTTCATCCATAGGTCTAATATTGTTCTCTAAAGCAACAAAGCAAGGTCTACTTTCCTCTACATATAAGTATTAGGCCAGCTCTCTTGGGCCAACTAAGGATGACCATGCCTAGATGTCTCAGTGTCTGGTCACCTCTTAGATGGTTTCCAGGTTATAATTCTCTTCCACCAGATGGGAACCACTTACCCACAAGGACTTCTCACCCTACACATGATAAGCCTAGCTTATCATAAACATCAGTGTTCCTCTTATGGTAAACAGGTTTAACTGGCAGATCTCTGAAGACAGGGACTGTGTGTCTTGATCACTGTATATTTCCAGCACCTTGCTGAGAACTGAGCTCTTTAAAGAGTAATCCTCAAAAATATTTAAGGGAATTATCCAGGCAGGAGGATCACAAGTTCAAAGCCAGCCTCAACAACAACAAGGCGCTAAGCAACTCAGTGAGACCCTGTCTCTAAATAAAATACAAAATAGGTCTGGGGATGTGTGTGACTCGATGGTTGAGTCCCCCCGAGTTCAATCCCCGAGTACCACCCCCCAAAAAAGTATTTAAGTGAATGAATGAATTTGACAATCCAAATGAATTATTATAACACCTCAAAATTCTATCACTATATCTGGAAATAATGAAATTATTACCAGTAAAGGGAGAAGGAACCTTCCCAGTTCATAGTTAAAATAATCACTTTTACTAAAGACCACAGTTATAACTATGATTGACATTTTTTACAAATAATAATACAATGTGAGCTATTAGCTGGAAATCCTTCATACACATTCTAGGCACTTCCCTAGAAATGCAGACAAAAAGTTTCTAAGATGGCCTTTGGAAGTTGGGGAAATGATTCAACCTTGAGACTTTAAACCCAGAGCCCAGCTTAAATGTGTGCCAGATGTACAGATTTGACTGAGGAGAAAACGTGACATTATAATTGGATTTACCGTGTTCTTCCTCAAAAAGGATACTGATATTAGTCTCTCCACCACATTTACCTAAAAAGACCGTATACCAGTTTGTAACCATGGTTACTACTTACAGAACACATAGTGTACAGCTTTCTGAAAACAAAGTTGGTCACAGCCCATCGTAGTTTGTGTACTCCAACTATTGCCTGGGGTTGAGAAGAATGGCCTTAGAAAACAGAAACATCCCAGAAAGTTATGCTTTGGAATGCTGACTTGTTGCCTCTCACTGAGGGACATCAGGAATTTCATATTCTGAGCCAAAACAGAGAAACTCTGAGTCATCCGTGACCATACTTCTTTTTAGCAGACAAAAGTAGTATCTGTGGCAAGAGTAGTATCAGAATGAATGATAAGCAGAGCGAGGAATGAAGAGGGAAAATGTCATCTGGAGTCTACACTGAGTGCAACGCCAGTTAACCTATCTCCTGGGTGACCTCAAACACTCCCTTTCAGACAGGTAGGGTTACAGAAAAGAACCACCTCAGATTCTCATGGGTTAACCCTACTGTAATTGATTTCTCACTCTTGACACTGACTACTGTGGATTGACAGGGACATGGTTCTGCATCTCTGTTCTTATACCAGGACCCAGTTGCAGGTAGCAGCTACTCTCTAGAACACTGTTGGTTGGAGGAAGAAGAGTTGAGTGATGTGTGCACTGTCTCTAGAAGCTCCCCCTGGGACTGGTACCCAGTACTTCTGCTCACAATTCCTTGGCCAAAAAGCAAGTATGTGGTCACACCTAACCTCAATTGGGCAAGAAAGTACAATCTTCATAAGTTCCCCAAAAAGAGGGAAAGCTGGAATATTTGTGAATAACCCTAATGACTACCATAAATACATAACCTACTGATCCCAGGTGCCTTCAGCTACAAGAAAAGCCAATGATGCCTACCTCATAAGAATATTCTGTGGGAACCACGTACATAAATGTTAGGGAGTACCCATAATTGCCCTGGTTGTGATATCTCAATAATGGATAGAATGACCCAGTTGGCAAGAAATGGAGGCCATGGGCAGAGAGACCAATCATCAAAATTTACTACTATTAGAAGCTAGAGAAAACCCAGAGCTTCCCCCATGGCACTGCAGCCGGTCAGTTTTGGGATGATGTTAAAAATACTGATCTGATAAATCAAGAAAAGATGAGATGTTACCTCAACTTTTCTCTCATTTTCACATTAAGTGTTCATTTAATCAACAAGTATTATAAAATATCTATGTGTCAGACACCATATTAGACCCTGGGTGAAAAAAATAAATCATTGTTTCTTATCCCACCCCATCCCCCAAAAACAACCTTTCTAAGAATCAGAGTTTATGCCCAGTAACAGTTCTCTATACCACCACCATCAATAAATAAATAATACAAACAATAAAATCTAAATGAATTTGAGAAATTAGCCATCAATCCTTCCAAAGCTTTTGTTTTGTCCAAAAGTCAAAAACAAAAATGTAATGATCTATTTAAAAGGTTTGTCTCAAGCTCTGGATACTACATATTCTGCTTAAGTAGATGGAACATATTCTATTTCCTCTCTTTTCTTTAGATTGACTAAACTCTTAAAGACACTCATAAAAGATCTTCTCCATAACAACCTGGTGGGGAAAGAGATATAGGTGTGACTGACAACACATGGTTAACAAATAATTTAGCCATGGTGAGAATCATGTGGATGAACTGGTCCAGTCAAACATTTACTGAACATTTACTAAGTGTGTGACATTATGCTTGGCACTAGGAACAAAGACGGATGGGATGTGGTTCAAGTTCTTTAGCCACTTTGCCAACAATGCAGGTGTGATGATAAATCTGTGGGGGCAGGAGAGCCGGGCTACAAGAACATAGTGAGGGAGAAGCCTTTGGTGGGATAGGAGAGAGGAACAAGAACAACAAGAAAAAAAAAATTCTCCTGGAGGAAATATGAACTTCAATGACAGGTTAAAATTTAGTCACATCAAGTGGGGGTCACTAAACAGAATATGTGAGACAGAAACACATGCAGTCTGGGCATGTGAGGATCTAAATCTAAATTACTTGAGCTTGAAGTACAAGAGTGGAATGGCAAAAGATGATTAGGGAGTTAAGAATGACCAAGTCAAGAAGCCTCTCCCAGGCTAGAAAACTTGGGCTTGATCTTACAAATATTAGCCAGACTAGGGACCATGAGCTTGGACTTAATAATAATAGGAAGTTCACTCAAGGTTTTTGATTTAAAAAAAAGTTACACTTGTAGCTTATTTAGTTTTTTCTGGCAGTTGTGAAGGATTAATTTAAATATGTAGTAGTAGTAATGGAAGGATTCATTTAAAGAAGTAATAACAAAGGCTTGGAAAAGAAGAAGCAATTGAAATGGTCCACAAAGAAGATGATAAGGCCCTGAAGCAGAGCAGCTATAACAAAAGAGTTCATGATGGGCAGGAATTAATAGGAAGCAAAGCAGCATAAGAAGATGGAGAATGGAGAATGGAGAATGGAGAATGAAGAGAAGTCCAAAATAAAAGGGGTTCGTTGGCCTGGCAGGAGAATGGATGAGGGTCCACAGAGCTGGGAAATGCATTCAAAGGAGTAGAACTGAAATGTGAATTACCAGGACAGCCATACATATCATAAACATTCAGCTTACCACAGAAAGAAAAACCCTAGTTCTGAAGATTCTGCCAGCAATTTTCATCAAAGTAAATTTCTACTATTTGCTGCCAAGAAGAAATTTCATTATTAACTTTGAAATTGATATCCACAGCTAGAACATTACATTTGCTTTTCCCCCTCGTCTCTCTCACTCACATGTGCACAGACATACTAATTCAAGTAGGTAGATCTTCAGTTGTCTCCAATAATTACATCCAGACATTGTCGGGTCTAATAAGAGTATTTTATTGTATATTTGCAGGAAAGACTCTCTATCAGTTTCAAATTACTCTAGTCTACCTCAGAAGTCCCCTGGAAGACCACAGTTCAATAGGTTCTTTGGTAGACCTTGAATTGGTAAATCCAACCTCCTTCATTAGAAGAGAACTCTCATCTTCCTCATTTAAGAGTACATGGTGAGAGGGAAAGATTTTCTGTATACTGGTTTTGCACAGCTTCACAATGCTGACACACTTCAAAGTCAAGGCTACAATTCCTGTTGTGATTGGGTGGTAGTCATTAATGCCACTAGTCAAATACTAGTGAATTGATACCTTCTGGGCATAAACATTCCTTGAAGTAATGTGTGGATACATGACTAACTATGTCAAATGAAATGTACGGGTACAAGTTTAACAGGCAGCCTACGCATTACCATGAATCTTGTCTGCTGCTAGTGACTGTGGAAACATACGTTGAGCCTGAATCCTGATGAAGGATGTTGAGCAGTGCCCCCTAAACACCTACATTAGATATGCAGTAGCATGAATAAAAAAGAAACTTTTGTCATGTTAAGCACCTGAGATACAGGGAGAGGGGGGTTGTCACTGAAGCAAAATCTAGCCCTTCCTGACTACTAGTTATCATGTTCTTCTTATCCCCTTAAAATTATCCTCTATCAAGTATCCTTCACCAGGGTTCTCTGGGAAGCCAAGAAGGAATCAAAGTCACAAGCAATTAGTAAATATCATGTCTTAATGATTCTTACTTGGCCTTTCCTTTCAATACTTTCAATTATTATCAATAATTTTTTAAATTTCTCATTTTAGTCATCTGGTTCTGTTGTTCATTCATTCATTTATTCTATACTTATTGATTCACTGCTATGTATAAGGCATTCTACAAGACACAACAGAATAAATGTCAAACTTTTTGGCCTCCTTAACACACTTAAACATTAAAAATGTTATTTATCTAGATCACATCTACCAATATTTACCATATCAAATCAACTTAGATGTCTGTCAATAAATTAATAAATTAAGAAATTGTGATTTATATATACAATGGAGTTCTACTCAGCCTAAAAGAAGAATGGAATTATGGCATTTGCCAGTAAATGAGTGGAAATGAAGAATATCATGCTAAGTGAAATAAGCCAAACTCAGAAACTCAAAGGTCAAATAATGGTTCCACTCCAAGTTTTCTGAGGAATCTCCATACAGTTTTCCATAGTGGTTTCACCAATTTTCATTCCCACTAGCACTGTATGAATGAACCTTTTTCCCTACATCCTTGCCAACATTTATTGTCACTGGTATTCTTGATAATTGCCATTCTGCTGGAGTGAGATGGAATCTCTGTATAGTTTTAATTTGCATTTCTCTAATTGCTAAAGACCATGAACATTTTTCATATATTGTTGATCATTCATATTTCTTCTGTGAAGTGCCTGTCATGTCCTTTGCCCATTTATTCATTGGGTAATAATTTGTTTTTGGTTTTGGTGTTAAGTTTTTGGAATTCTTTGTATATCCTGGAGATTAATGCTCTATCTGAGATACAGGTGGCAAAGATTTTTCTCCCATTCCAAGGCTCTCTCTTTGAATTCTTGATTATAGTAATGCAGCCACATCAATGTTTTTGGCAGCTCAATGCACAATAACTAAGCTATAGAACCAACAGATGAATGAATAAAGAAATGTGGTATATGTATACAATAGAATATTATTTAGTCATAAAGAAGAATTAAATCATGGTATTTGATGGTAAATGGATGAAGCTGGAGAATATCATGCTAAGTGAAATAAGCCTATCTCAAAGCACAAAAAGGTTAATATTCTGATACATGGATGCAGACACACAAGGTGGAGGGATACAGAATAATAGTTCAGTGGATTAGACAAAGGGGAATCAAGGGAAGGGAGAGAGGATGAGAATAGGAAAGACAGTAGAATGAATGGGACATAACTTTCCTATGTTCATATATGAATAAATGATCAGTGAAATTCCAAATCATATACAACCACAAGAATGGAATCCTAATTAGAATAAGTTATACTCCATATATGTATAATATGTCAAAAATATACTCTATTGTCATGTATATCTAAAAAGAACAAATAAAAAAAACATGAGAGGTCAAATGTTTTCTCTCATATGCAGAAGCTAGAGTAAAATAAAGGAAGGGGCAGAGGAGGATAGGATAACATAAAGGTAAAGGGAAGCTCAGTAACGTAGAAGGACAGCGAGAGGCAGAGTGCAAGAAGGGCAAGGGGAGGCAATGAGAATGGATTCTTAGAAAATTATGTTATACATATATATAAATATGCAACGGAGAACCTCACCTTTATACAGAGGTAGAAGGAACCAATAAAATATAAACAAACAGGCAAGTCAAAGACTAGGAGAGGAAGGAGAATGGGAGAGGGGAGGGAGGACGGGAGGGAAAAGAGAGGACCATGAACTGAAATTGAATTCCATACATGAGTTTGTCAGGATAAACTCAACTAATATGTATAACTATTACACTCTAATTTCAAAAAGAAAAAACACAAACACTTATCACATCAGTAATTAAAACAACAATTTTTAAGAATATCAATTCATTAATGTAAGATCATAATAATAAATGCATTATGTCAATGAATTCATACATTTTCATTAAAAAACTATTTTTCAAAATAAAAAATCACTATAAAAATGGTGTTGAAGTATGAATGCTGATTGGCTATTTAACCATAAAAAAATGACATCTTTGAAGATCTCCTTTATTATCTTATGGGATATAACTAGATTCTCATGTTTGCGTCTGTGTTCAATTTGTTGAGAAATACTATTTTGATTGAATTATATGAAGAAAGTCCTAAGACCTTTCAAACCTTCTAAAAGCATCTTAGGAGGACCCAGGGTTCCTCAGTCCCAACTTTGAGAACCAGGACTACAATGCAAGGGCAAGAATAGCTTTTACTAGATGACAGTATATACTTTAGGTTTTTAAGATCTCTGTTGCAACTCTGCCACCATAACACAAAAGTAGCCAAAAACAATACATATCAGCTAATGAGCATGGCTTGGTTCCATGACACTTTATTTACATGATCAGGTTACAGAATGGATTAGTCCATGGGCCAGCCTTTCCATACATGTGATAGAAGATATCTAAACAAATTAGACATTGGGTGCCCTTAAGAGGCAGTAATACATGCCTACACACTACAGTACAAAGTAGAATAAAATAAATGCCACTGTGAGAAGTCTAAGAAAACATGCTTTTAAGGTTCAAGGTCAGTAAATAATACCTTGAATTGGGAAGGCTTTAGGAGAATGTGTCTTAAAGGAAGTCTTAAAGGACAGAGGGAAGTTTGACCAAGTTTCAGGAGGAAGCAGAATATTCCACGCAGAGAAGTGATTGAGGGCAAAGGCACTAAGAGAGGGAGGTGCCCAGCAGATGCAAGTAATGACAAATAGCTACTGAAACAGGGCATAAAGAGGAGCACAGGAAAGCGAAAAACTGCTTCCTCAGCTTCAGATCACTGTGTAATGGGCCTTGAATGTTAAGCTCGGGGGCTTGGATGATGTATGAAATGCCACTGAACACTCCCTCATTAGAAGGTACTTATCAGCCAGGTTTAAGATTAACAGAAGTGTAGTCTGCACTTGCATACGCCCACCCATAGGCAGTGACCCCAGGTAACAGGCTTTTGGATCAGACTCAGCAAGAGGAAATGCGAACCTGAACAAACCCAATGACAGTAAGAACTATAAACGAAGCAGAGCAGGCAACAACACAGAGGTAACACTGGACACCTTTGGTGGGCCACTGCAGGTGGAGGAGGAGAGTGCATAATCAAAGGGCATGTTCAGGCCCAAGACTGAGAGAAGGCAAAAAGATGGTAAGGACCAGGAAAGTCAGGAAGAGGGACAGACTGGGTGATGGGAAGACTTTGGTGATGAAACTCTTTAATTATAAACATACTACACATATCACCACCCATCCTTCTGTCAAGCATGAGTTTGAATCCTCACAAATCCCAAAATCCTCTTATTGACCACATAAGTATTTTATAATTTCAGCAGACTATCAAATTTGTTTCCAAATCTGTGCCTCCAAGTGCAAAGTAACAGAATTTCTAATTTTTTCTTCTTTCTCCATTTCATTCTACTCATACCTGCTTAGCTTCAGCACAGATTTTTGTCTATTATAAATACAATGTTAGATATCAATGAAATAATTCATGAGACTTCTTTCAGAACTCAGGATAAAGAGTATCTAAAGTAACAAAAAAAAATGAAGAAGAAGTGGTTAGGACTATCGATATTTTAAGAACACTGTCACTTGTTCTTGCATACCACAAGTTTTCTGAATGTCTTATGTTAACTGAAAATAGAAGTCAGATTGGCAAAAGACATCTATTATTCCCTATAGTCTTTTGAAAATTATGACTATGAACAGCTCAAGGAAGGGAACTTTTAAAGTTATACTTGGATTTGCTTTGGCTTTTAAAGGCCAAGAACATATGTGAATGGTACAGTAAGTGACCCAAATAATATTCCCATTCAAAAACAAGCCTATGTGAACCTGGCGAAGAAAGAAACAGAGGAATGAAAACTGAAATGCTTGGAATCAAAAATGAAAATGTTCTAAATTCACTGGGCAATAAATAGCTGTGATGTGTTGGTTATTCCCCACCCCAAAGGAAGGGTGAGATGGAGCTCAGAAAAACTAAGCTAAGAATGTGACAACAAAGCAGAAATGTAGAGGAGCCCTAGCCCAAAAGAAGAATCGGATGAACAAGAAGTTATACTCTATTTATGTACGATGTGTCAAAATGCACTCTACTGTCATGGATAACTAATTAGAACAAAGAAAAAATAAATTAGAAAAAGAAGTCATCTAATATTCTGCTAGTGAAATGTGTCTTCAAGGATGGCTGCTACATGCATGGTGGGGACAGAGACCTCATCTGGCATGCCTCTGTGAGCCCATCACCCTTTTCCACAAATGCTTTTCCATCATCCTCCTGAGGGCAAGCCTAGCCTTCTCCCTCTCCCTTGCCCAGAGTTGAGTAAGTTGCCAAGTCCTGCAATTCCATGCCCATTGCAAAGCTTGCATGTCCCCTCCTTTCAACTTCCATAGTCACCATCCTAGTCCAGATCCTTATTCCCCTCATCTCTGGTCAACTGCAATTACCTCCTAAATCTATCCCATTCAAAGAACCCCTGTCAGATTAATCTCCCTAATATAAAGGGGAGGGGAAAAAAAAACTTAGGCCTTCCACAAAACAACTCAATTATTTTGCTATGTTAGCTCCCCAATGTCCTGCTGTCATTCCCTCTCTGCCAATTTAATGTGTCAATTTACTGTACCTCATACAAACTATCTTTCATACTTTCTGGTTGCTTTTGTACTTTTTCTCTCGGTCTAGCATGGTCTTTCAATGTCTCATCCTGTTTTCACTACAATCTCCATTTATGAAAATATGACCCATTCTTTAAGGTTCATGGAAAAGTCTGTCTACCCTAGGAAGAATTCTTCTCCTAATTCTTTTTGTAACCCACCATCCATTCTGCTAATAAGCATTTCAGAGTGCATAATACACACTACTGTTTTATATTCTGCAGACAAACCCGTCTGCCCTCTACTCTCCTGGGTGGCACTTACCATGCTTTTCTCAAAGTGCTTTTGTCATGTTTCCCTCATCTCCTTTTCTCCAATTGGATGTCAACTAAAAGAATAAGAGCTCAGGGAATAGCTATTGAATTAAACTTGCTAAACTGAACTCTCTGGATTCTCCATTTTCCTAAAAAAGTTTTTAGTTTATTTTCAAGAAAAACTTCTGGGACAGAGAAAACTAAATTTTTTAGTCAAAAAATTTTCATCAATTCCAAAAATGATCCAAAAAGAAACTAAAAAAATTATAAGAAAAAAAGGTCCCACTTATAATTTAGTTCTTTTAAATTCTAGGGTCAAGTTGTGTAGGCTAATTAGAAAATAAAACAAGATTCGGGAGTTAAAGTACTGTGGCTTAACTAAAAAAAAAAAAGTTTTACCTAATTATTAGACTTAGGATAATAATAACAGTAGATACTGGATAAAGACCTACAAAGAAAAACATTGAATTGGACCAGGTTCCTGCACAAACTAACCAGACACACAATACAAAACATAGCGAAGACAGACACCAGGGATGTGCAGAAGACGACAGGAAAACCCTAAGCCTCATTTTCTTCTTTGAAGTTCAGACCTGAATGTCTGAAGCAGCTGATCTCTACTGTCCCTAACTGCAAAGGGACACAAGTGTTTTCTAAGGGCTCAAATGATGCTGGCGGTTAGATGTCAAACTGAATTCACAGATAAGCACTCAGAGTGAAGAGCCATTCTGGATCTACCAAGATAGGGTATGCTCTAACACTCTCATAATGGCAAAGCATTAGGTTGGTATTAACTTGTCCTGAAAAGTGGAGGTGAAAGCTTCCCTTTTGTTCTCAGTGGCCTGTCTGGTTTCAGACCTGCCAGTGGGATCGGCAAGAGGAAATCATTTTTGGTTTTGTTCCAACTTCTAATTCAATACCTTGGCAGCATTTGAAATGGATAAGAGCCCTAAGCTCACATCTGCCTCAGGTGACAACTAAGATAAGAAGCACAATGAGAAATGATGAGAGCTTACTCTCCAAAAGCACCTTTAAAGGCAGCTTTTTAAAGATAGTTGCTGCAATTTACATTAGGCCTGAAAATATCTTGGTAAGAATATTGAAAGATTAACTTAATGGATTCTTATTATAAATCTGGGTTTTAGCTGATATTTTGGCAAATTTTTTTAAAAGTTGTTCTGTGTTTAACTATTAACCATAAACTGATAACCAAATTCATCAGCTCAGGATGTACAGAAATATGGATAAACAGTTTTTGCAAGTAAACAATATTCATGTCTGGTTAATAGTTTACGGTGGCCAAGAAGGCCCACAATGAAAATGGGGCTGTGAGTTGCTTTCAATGAAATGATAAGGTGTCAAAAAAGGAACATGGGTATTATATAGCATCCATGTTTCAAGTACCTGCTGCACATCAGAGGAGATGTACAAGCTTGAGATACTGCCCCTCCCTAAAGGAGCTTTGTTATACAGTTAAAATGAAAAAATATATACAGATAATGAGACATAGGAGGACAACATAAAACTATATAGTAAATCTTGAATTGATAGGCACAGACAATAGGAACTATGAAATTTTAAGACTTGAGGACCTATTCTGTGTTTATAGGAACAATTTTATAAAGGAGGCAGAACATCATTCAGGCCCTACTGAATAGTTTTGGAAAGTTTTACTTAAAAAGGCATTCATTCATGAATGGACAGGGAAATCAACTACAGCATGGAGATAAAACTTAATACCAAAAGTAAAGGACAAAAACAAAGGACAAGCTGGGGCTCACACTAAAAAGAGACAAAATGAGATTGGTGAGCAGGTGGCACCAACAGGTTTTAACAATAACTTGCACAACTTATTCTATGGTTTATATTTGGTTTACTGAATACATAAGGTAAGTCATATGGACACCTGGTGAAGGTGATGGAGACTATACATCAAACATGGTTGTTTAGGAACAAAATATACCACAAAACTAGGCAATGAGAAAGCTCCTCTCATCACTAAAATATGTTTTCTTAGAAGGAATGGCTCATGGTTTAATCTTAGGCTGATTTCCAAAGAGTTGCCAAATTTCTATATCATCATCTCAACCTTTTGGTCAATTTCCTTGATGCTTTATACAGAAAAATACTTTAATATCTGTTTTCCTGACATGGAATAAGTAAAACTTTTAAAAGATTAAAAACAGCTACAATTTCCTGAGCAATTCCTGTAAGTACTTTGCTAACAACAGTAAGGCTGGATGTACTGAGTACCAAGCACTACCCTGGACACTTTATCCATTTCTAATTTAATTCTCACAACAATCTTATGCTGGTAGGATTAACCTAATTTTATAGTTCAGAAACCCAAGTTTACAGGAAATAAGTAATTTGCTCAAAGTCAGGAAGCCACCAGGAGGAGACCCAGATTCAAACCCAACCCTACTTGACTTCAAATTCCAACATCTAAACTTCTTACTTGAATTTATTTTCTCCACTATAGGCAACACCAAGGAATAAAAGAATATATTAGAAACAGTACATGATTCTTGCAGAGAAAATCACACAGGTATTAGAGCTTCATGACAGGGTCAGTAGATCTTTCTGGTAATCTGTCCCTGTGAATTTCTTACCATTTAAATAAAAAGTCACCCATCATATTCTTGATGAACTTCACGATGAAGTTCAAGTCCTTCCCTAGACACACATGAGCTGTGCGATTTTGGAAAGCTTCTTAACCAGTCTAAGCCTCATTTTTTTTTCATCTGTAAACTGTGGATAATAATGGCCTCGTCACAGGATTGCTCGAAAAACTAAATACTGTCACATCAAGTATTTAGCTCAGAGTTTGCAAAAAAGTAATGAAAAGCAATGAACTGATGTCTGCAACTTTTATTATTATTCAAGAAAAACTTTTATTCAAGTCCATGAGGCCTACTTTATAGAAATAATCATTATAAAGTTAATAGTTCAATAATGGGGTCTTCCCCTGATTCTCCCATTACAAAATTCATACTTTTCCCTTAAGATTTAACCCCCAAAAGTACCACCTCAAAAAGCCTTATCTACCACACCACTCCAAGGCCAAGATTTCCCACAATCTTATGTGTATGTGTAAATGGGCGTACATCTGGGTGTAGGCGGTGTGTATGCATGTGTGTGTTTTCAACAGTGATTTCACTGATTATTTTATACACCTGCTACCCATTTGTGTCCTTCATCCCTCATTAGAAAGGAACTCCCAAGAGGGAAAAGACTCACCTTGTTCACCTCTGAATACACAATACCCATACCATACCTAATGGGTAGCACATGCATGTATACCTCTATAAGACACAGAGGCTATTATTATAGCTTCTTGAAATGTCAGAATAATACCAAGAGAATCCCTGGAAGAACATAATTCAACAAACTCTATATTAGGATGAACTAAATCTTTTCCCATTCATCTAGATGGAAAGGACGTCTTCCTAAGAAGGTGAAATTCTCTTATGCTAAAATAGTGAAAGGCTCAAATCAGTATAAATACTCTATGAAAGTGAATAATAATCAGTTAAGACCCAATGATGTCACCATAGATAGGCTTCTTGCCAACCAACATTTATACCACTCACGATCAATATAAAAATCTTCGGGAAAAGTCCATGTGGTTTCTTGAACAGGTTTGCTTCTCTTTGGTTTTAGGTTTGTTAGTTTTACCTCCTTAGTAAAGCTCTAAATTTTAAAAAGTTAAAGATTCTTTCTTATCTCTAGCTCTTTGTTTACTGTTCTTAGCACCTGATGGCTCTCTGGCATGTAATCAGTATTTCAGGGTCTTACGTCCTTAACTTAGTAAGTTCTTCCTATCTAGCTCCTGAATACGTTCCAACCACCCTCAGAGAGTTCATCCCAAGTGACCTTGCTCATAATCCTCTGAAGGAACAAGGTCCAGCATGAGGGACCTGAGCTTCTGACAAGTACTGCATAGAGGCCAGGCTGCAGTATCAGCCCTGACCCCATTCTCACACCCTTCCCACTGATTCACAAGGTTCTCAACTCAAATTCACTCCAGCAGATGATCCAGAGAATTGTTTATTCCTGTACTGTCTGGAAGCAGAAGCAATCCATCAGTAATCATGAGCTTAGGAATTCTTACATCTTACCCTTTCAGGCAAGCCAGAGGATGCCCTCCACTCCATGGCCAAGAGATCATCATCCTTCCCGCCCTCCCCCACCACCATCCTTGCCCTTTCCCCAACCCTTGACTTACTTAGCCATCCCACGCTGGGAGTGCGCCGCACTCGGGGGTCATCGTCCAAGGTGCGGGTTGCTAGGCAGAGCACTGAGTTCTCAAGCGGGCTGCGGGCTTTAGTGTCAGAAGCAGAAGACAGGAGAAGGAGGAGGACACATGAGCAGCCACAGCAAGGATGAGGATGGAAGCATTAATTAAGAAGAAAAAATGCTAAAGCAAATCACACAAGCGTGTTAAAGGAGAACAATGACACATTACAATGACACACACCCCCTCCCATGACCCGGCACCCTTAAATGAAACATATCCCAACACAGAATGAAAAGTTAAAAAAAAATTACATTCAATCATTATAGTTCCCCAATTATCAATGGATGATTCACCCCGCAGGTCTTATACACAAAACATGGATTATTTCCCAAAGAAAGATTTACATAATAAACACCAAACTCAAGATGTCAGAGAAAGACTGTTAATAATTTGTACCATATGAGCACACACAGAGGGAAGTAACACGTAGTTTTACAAAGCACAGGGGACACGATGTCATATTAGTAAGCAGCTTTTTGATGATCTACCCAACAGACCCGTCTATGGATCTTGTTCAGAAAGGTAGAAAGCAACATTTCAGACTTCCACTTCTGAAATATTTTCCTTGATGAATTCAGAAGTGGCTCCCAATTTTCTGTTATTCAGTTCTCCAGCAATATGACACCAGGATAAATAATATCTTAATAGAGGCCCGCTTAGAAATGCATATTAAATCTTCATTTTCTTGTGCCTTTTAATACTTATTTTACTACCATTTTTATACTTGGTGCACCTATGCAAAATCTTAAGACCACAAAATAAGTAAGGATAAAATAATGATGCAGCTAAAAATACAGTATTGTTCCTCCTGGTACATTTCATCAACTGGATAACACCTTCGACTTCCTCCTGAGGACAGTTTCCTTTAGGCTTTGGGCTTCATGTCATTTGTCTTGCTATTTTCATCAAGCACCATGCTCTCAGGCTAGTAAGAAATGGACAGCATAGGGGCTGGGGATGTGGCTCAAGCGGTAGTGCGCTTGCCTGGCATGCGTGCGGCCCGGGTTCGATCCCCAACACCACATAAAAAACAAAGATGTTGTGTCCGCCGATAACTAAAAAATAAATATTAAAATTAAAAAAAAAAAGAAATGGACAGCATAATGATCCTTTTAAGGAATGGCAGTGATGGAGTAAATACCTAACCATCAGACTATGTACAATTTGACTTGAGAAGTATTTTTTTTCTTAATGATATAGCCATTAACATGATCAAGGCAATAAGCAAAACATATCCAACCAAGAGCAAATATTAGATCATTCTATTCATACAAGTGTGCAAAAGACAGGGCAGACAGTTTTTTTTTAATAGGCTATTGGTGACTTGGGAGGTCAGGTTTTAAATTGAACCATTTAAAAATTAATGTAAGTTTATAGCCAAATTTGGGCATTCAGCACATTATAAAATCCAGAAACATTTTTGTCAATTTATCTGTCTGTGTTTAAAAGCTGTAAATAAAGCCAGGACTTGTGAGCAGGCCATCTGTCAGTAAACAACCAAATACAATGGGATGTTTGAATCCTGTGCCATCTCTTCTCGAAGGTACTGTGGCCATGTCCCCACGGGGACTCTTCAAGGTGCACTAGTGCCCTGACCATCGCGCAGGTGCTGGGGGCTGGGGTGCTCTGTGGGGGTCTGGAGATGGGTGGAGAGCGGGGCAGGCCCGGAGTGGGCGGGGCAGAGGGGCGGGGCCAGTCCCTGGTTTCTGACTGACATCCCTCTTGCATGGCCACGGAGGGGCCGGCCCTGTCCCTTCTCCCTCCCCAGTTCCTGTGACTGTGTGTCCCTGGGAGCTGGGGTCCGGATGGCAGTTGACAGGGTGTTGGCCGGCTGTCCCAGGGCCAGCTCCTGGTCGTGCTAGTGTTGGTGAAGTCAGCAGCCAGGACCCTAAACCCATCAGCAGCAGCCTGCAGCCCAGTTTCCCTGATTCTATTCCCAGGGCTTTGGGACACACCCAAGACCGCACTTCATCGTAATTCCTACGATTTCTCATCCTGAGGGTGTCTTCAGGGCCAACACCTCTGCAGAGGTACAAAGGAGAGGCCTCTCCCATAGCCCTCTATCCCATCTTCTTCCCCTCTGAGGAGCCCCACATGGACACAGCCCCTTTCCCTTCCCCTGTTCTGCCTCTGATGAATGTCCTTTCTGGAGCCCCCACCCCTATTCCCTGGTCCATTGTATGCCAGGGACCACCTTCTTCTTCCTCCTCCTCTTCCTCCTCCTCCTTTTCCTCTTCTGCACAGGGGATTGACCCCAGGGGCGATTCACCACTGAGCCACACCCCCAGCCCTTTTTATGTTTTACTTAGAGACCTGGCCTGGCTGAGTTGCTGAGGGCCTTGCTGAGTTGCTGAGGTTGGCTTGGAACTCACGATCCTCGTGCCTCAGCCTCCGGAGCTGCTGGGATTTCGGGCGTGCACCACCTCGCCTGGCCGGGACCCACTTCTTTAGAAACTCCTTGCACTGCAACCTTCACACACCTCTGTCCTCCAGCCCCTCCCTCTTCCTAGGAACCTTGGACTCAGGAGATCCTACCCATGCAGGGAGCTCAGTTTCTGTTCTGGGAGGAGCAGGTAGTGATGGACGAGAGCCGGGGACCCTGACTTTTTGGGTTATCTGAGCATCTTGCCTTGAAGGCACCCGAGAACTGTAGCCACAGAAAGTGGGTCTGTAATTGGCCCAGCAGAGCCGCACCAGGACCGGAGCAGGGCACAGTGGCTGCCCTGACACTGACTCCAGGAGAACTGGCACTCTAGGTGTGCCCGTCCCTAAGCAGGTCCCCGACAGCCACAGGCCAGTAGGCACACTGAGGACCTTGGGGGAACTCGAGGGGATTCACCTGGGAATGTCCTGATTGCCTCGCTTCCTCTCAGAGCCCGTCCCTGCCTGTTCTCAGAGGAGTCACAGCCATTAGCAGCAGCTGTGCAGGTACTGAGCATTTACCAGGCGCCAGGAACCTCCTGAGCCTTTGACACCTGGTCCCTGTACCGTCTCTGTAGAGAGACACGATGCTCCCTGGTGGAGAGGCTCACGCCCAGGGAGGGAAGTCATTCACCCACATCCCACAGCCCTGGAGCCAGGACCCCCAAACCTTGCCTCTCTGCATCCTGTTCCTTTTCTAGACTTCGTGTGAGCGCACAGCTTCCCCCACTGACCTTGGTGACACTGTTGGATAAAATGTCCTGTTGCGACCCCACTTAGCCGGGTGGACCTCCGGGGAACTTCCTTAGTCTGTGGGTTGCTGTGGGCCCCCGGTGCCAGCCCCCCACTGTCCCAGGGCCTGATCTTCACCCCTTCAGCTCTGGGAGCCCCCCGTTCTATCCTCTGGATTTGGGTCAGGATCCCAGTCGGTCCACGCAGCCAGATGCTGACGGAGCTGCTTTCACGGGGTGGGGGGGGTGGGGGGGTGGGGGGGGTGGGGGGGTGGGGGGGGCAGGGAGCAGAAGACACACCTGGAAGGTAAAGGGAGCAGGGAGGACAGGAGGACCCCTCTGCCAATCTTCCTGCTCACCCTCATTCTCTGGTGAGTGGGGCCGACCCTCCTGGGCAGAGGGTACCAGGTGGCACAGAATCACCACCCCAGGGTGAGGTCATACCTTCCCCCGCTGACCTTGGTGACACGGTGGATCAAAATGCCCTTGATTTCTCTCTCCCATCCATCAATGTGTCTTGTTCCTCTAAATGGAAATAAGTTCTGAATCGATTTACCCTTCCTCCCTCCTGCATTTCTCCCTGGACACTGTAGGTGGTCCCCTGGCTCTCAAGTCCTGTCCCACATCATGTCCCCAACACGCTCCTAGGAAGTCAAGAGTTCTTCTAAGAACCTGTGTCAAGTCACACCATGCTCCTCTTGAGATCCCCAGAAGGCCTCCTCACTGTGGAAACCAAGCCCAAGGTCATCTGTGTACCCAGCTGCCTCTGCTCTGGCCTCCCCTGGACAGTCCCAGGTCACCTCCAGGGAACCTTGTACCAGTTGCTGCTTCCTGCTCATCAGATTTTAAACTCCAGTCTGGGGGCCCCCGGGGCTGCCTGTCCAAAGGCGCTCTGAGTCTCCGGATGATACCACTCCATTTTAGTGATCTGCATTTCAATGATCACCTTCCTGGTATTTTATTTGTCTGGATTTGTTGGCTGCCCCTCTGTCCTGGGGTACGCTGCACGAATGGGACCTCATCTATATTTAGCTCTGTTCCTCAGCACGAGAGCAGCCCCTGACTCACCGAGGGCCCCAGAAGACACTGTGACTTGTGCAAGACTCGACCGCAGACACTCGCACGGCCTTGACACCTACGCAAAGGTTTGTTCCTGACCTTCAGGGCTGGGAATTGCACATTTCTTTTCTTTCTTCTTCTTCTTCTCCTTCTCCTTCTCCTTCTTTTTTAAATAAAAATTCAGCAGCCTTCCACCCTCCAGGGGTGCACAGGTCCTATTTGGGGTTTTGCAAAATCACTGGGGGCTCACGGTTGGGGAAGGTCTCTGGTCCCTGCTCCTCCAGCTGCTGTGGCTGGGGCCCCCGTGAGTGCATTGTTGATGCACCCACAAAGCCCTCCTGGGTGACGAGCCTGCGCGCTGGGCTGAGGCCCCAGTCCAGTTACGGGCAGCACCCCCACCCCCTGCCCTCCTCTCTCTGTGACTTGGGTTTGGATCTTGGCTAAACAGCGAAGGCTGCTTTCCTGTCTCGGGTGTCTTATCCACAAGATAAGGATCCTAGTGTCACGTCCCAGGTCCTGGGGGGGGGACATAGAAGATACACTCAGGGTGTTCGTATTAGAGACTTAGAGAGAACCAAGGCTCAGTTCACGTTAGTTCAAGGAAACCTCAACGGAGGGACGAACCCCGTGGGAGGGACCAGACCTGCTGACCAAGGGGCAGGCAGAGGTGGCCTGGGGCCAGCAGGAGGCCCTCCTGGAGGAAGGGTCCTGGAAGTATAGTGGGATGTGCCTAATGGACGAAGGGGCAGAGCTGCAGGGTCAGGGTTTCAGTGCAGCATCCTGTCCCCAGGGGAAGGCCATCAGGGAGGCAGGTGGAGATGGGGTGCTGTTGGAATGTGGAAAGGGCCGGGCCGCCTGGGCCTGGGCGTTCAGCTCTTCTCAGACAGCTACCTGTGCAAACCACCCAGCCCTCCCACCTTTGTCCTTCAGTGTGGGTGAGCTGGGCCACACCCAGGAGGAGAGGCACCAGGGAGTGGCCTCATGGGTGGTTCTGGACATTCGGAGCAGGACCAGGTGCTGCCACACCTCCAGGAATCCAGAGCTGGCCTGGCTGAGAGAGGCCACAGCCTGGTGGCCTGCTCCCCAGGTCACCTTGTTCTCTAGGTAGCATCTTCAACCGCCCTTGTGACGATGGTTCCGAGACAGCAGTGGGTATTTCAACCACGGAACCTGGACGTGTGTTTATAGAGTGGAGTTTGAAGGCTGCAGAGCTGGAGTTCGTTTTCCCGAGAGGCCCCAGCGTGGCCTCTCTGCCTCCCCAGGGACACAGGTGGGCTCTTCCTAGAGGCAAGTGGCACCCTGAGTTCTCACGGCCCAGTGACCCCAAGGAACCGGCTTCTTTGCAGATACTGGTCCTAATGGGCTTCCACACCTGTGCCAGCCCCCGATGACCCCTTTCCCTGGTTTCCCTCCAGAGCGAAATGGAACATTCTAGTCCTTTAGCATCTGGAAGGGTGCAGCTGGGTGTCCATGGCGTTTGCCCTGTGGATTTGGTTGAGAAGTCACCTCTCTGGGGTCAGTCCCTTAGTGCCGGGACAGGCTGCATTAGGGACCACCTGGTGTAGCTTTGATTGAGAGATGAAAAGATCTCGACTGGCATGAAATGGCACAGACCCTTGTGCCCAAGTTGGTGACAAAACCTTCAGAAGGGACTCAAGTGGTGAGACAGGAGGCTTCCCCCAGAGGCGGCTGCGCAAGGGACAGCGCAGAAGCACTAAATAATTTAGGGACGACCTTCCAAGGGTGACCGGGGGCCTTGGGCGATCATTCGGGGGACACATATTTGCTGGGCACTTGGTAGGCCAGACAAGCTCCCGAAGGCTGGCAGGCTGCTGTGAGCCAGTGTGGCAGATGGCCGCCCCAGAATCCTGCCTTTTTGCAGAGTTGGGGACAAAATAAAATGTAAACGAAGACGTTAAATAATGAGCTAGAAGACGACTCAGCCAAGAAGAAAATAGCAAAGGAAAGGAGAGCAGGAGGGGACGGGTTCCCACTTTAAGAGAAGGGACGAGATACGGGGAATATGCACACCTGAGAAAAACAGATATTTTTTTTTTCTTGAAGAAGCTTGGCTGGGAGCATCCCTGGTGGAAGAGGTGTAGGTTTTCTGCACCACGGGGTCTTGTGCCAGGAAGCCGACTTTCCTTGGACCCGTTTCCTGGTTGAAGCCCGGTCTGTCAACCTGCTGCCCACATCCTGGGGCTGAAGTGACAGGAGGCTGGAGAAGCAACTTCATTTTTTTTTAAATAATGGGGACTGAACCCAGAGGCACTTCACCACCGAGCTACATCCCTTGGCCCTTTTTATTTTTTTGGTTTTGAGTCAGGGTCTTGCTAAGTTTTGCTCAGGGCCTTGCTGAGTTGCTGAAGCTGGCTTCAAACCGGAGATCCTCCTGCCTCAGCCTCCTGAGTCTCTGCAGTGACAGGCCTGGGCCACCGCAGAGGGCGCAGCTTCTTTTTGAAATGTCCCGGGTTCGGGTTGGATCTTCAGAGAGACCTTAGAGTGTCAGACAGCTTCTTAGGTCCATGGGGTCTGGGTGGCACCGGACCCTAACAGGCTCAGGGCTCAGGGAATGGCCCTTCTGGCGAGTCTATTCTCCATGCTCAGGACACCCAGGGGTGGCTGTGGCAGATGGTCCTCTCCTGCCAGTGGGTTGCCTTAGGAGGTAGGAGATGTTGAAAGTGGCCCAGGAGTGGAGGCCAGGCCCAGGGCACACCAGGCCCTCCACCCTCCTTTCCTGGAGGAACCCAAGGTTCTGTGTCCCCAGGGCAGTGACTGCAATCAGTAACTTCCAAGAAGGTCATTGTTAAAGATTTGAGAAGAGTCCTTTCTAGGGACAGGGACACAGAAGACTCCCCCAATTTTTAAAAATATTTTTTTAGTTTTCAATGGACCTTTATTTTTTATTTATTGATACGTGGTGCTGAGGATCGAACCCAGTGCCTTACACATGCTAGGCAAGCACTCTGCCACTGAGCCACAACCCCAGCCCAAAATTTTAAGCCTCAAAATTTGTAAATATGTTACTATGGAGAATTTTAAACATATTCAAAAACTATGTTTTAACTCTGATCAATACATAATATTTGACTCTGATCAATACATGACCCTCTTCACCGCGCCTGTATGCACACTACTTCTCCTGTCCCATAGATATAAGAGCAAATTATATAATATGATCTGTTCTATAAGTTAGATGACACAAATTTATAATATATCACATAAGTTGTGGTTTTAATATTCTGTAGCACCTGTGATATGTGCTGTTCATTTATATGTGAATAAAAATCACATTCAAGGAGATTCACACATCTCAAGTGTGCCATCTGGGGAATTTGGCAAAGACACACCTCGTGTGACCCAAACTCCCGTGTGGGTGGGGAGTGTCACTGTCACCCAGTGCCCTTCCCAGTAGAGCCCTGCTCCCAGCTCTCAGGAGAAGCGTTGGTACCGTCATTTTTTTCTGATTGCACATTGGTTTTGCCTGTTCTCCAGTTTTATGCAGACCGCGTCCCATGCCGTCCTCTTTTGTGACGGCAATTCTGACACTCAGGATAAGGATCCTGCCGTTCCTTTGTGTTTCTTTTTTAGTTTTGCTGAGTAGCATTTCACTGGGGGGTTATACAGGGAGTTTTACCTGCTCATGAACACTAGTGAGGTTTGCAATTTTGGACTGTTTTGAATAAAGCCGTGAACTTTTTTTGTATAAATCTGTGTTTGTGTGTGAATGCTTCCATTTCTCTTGGGTAAATATGCAGAGGAAGGGTGATGTTTGGTTGGATAAGAACTTTCTGGAAGCTTATCTGAGAGGAATGACCTACTGACAGGGAGTGAGCGTCCCGGGAGCTGAGTGCCGCCGGTCATTTACCCTCTGGCCACCCTCAGGGCCCACCGTGTGGGGACAGCTCAGTCTGGTTTAAATTTGTGCTTTCCTGATCACTCACCACACAGCGCACTTTGTCACATGCTTCCTGGACATGTGTGCGCATTATTTTTTAAAGAGTTTGTTCAAAACTTTCTTCCATTAAAAAAACATTTGGTTGCTTGTCGTTTTAGTACCAAGTGGTGGACGTTCCCTCTGTGTTCTTGATCCCAGTCCTTGGCTCTATGCAGTTGGTTGTGCACTCGTGGATTCTGTCGTTTTTAAATTTGTCTAACTCCACAAAATCCGATGGTCATCTCCACCTCAGTGCTCTTGGCACTCTGTGATCTCTTGAGGACACACGCAGAGTGGTGAAGAATTCAAGTCATGTGACGTGCACACGTCCCCAGCCAGGGGCCATTCCAGCAGAGGTCCCCCAGGCCACCCTCTGCTCCACTACTCCCGTGCTCCGCCTTCTTTCAGCTCACATTTTTTGCATTCTTGTGCTTTCTGTTGGGGATTTCACAGCTTGTAACAAACAGCCCAAGGAGGGCACCAAAGTGCCCTCTGGCTCAGAGGCTGCGCTCTACCTTCTGGAGGAAAAGCGTGTGCTGGAGAAGCTTCGGTCAGACGTGAATCTCGCAGTGAGTTCAAAGAAGGAACCGACGCACACGCGAGGCCAGGTGAATTTAGATAGGAAGACTGAGCAGACGTTGAGCTTTGATTAATGTCATGCCAGGGCTCGCAGGCACCTATTTTTCTGGAGAACGATGGTTCAGGGCTCACCCCTGTGGGGCGTGCATCACCTTATAACATAACTGCTGCAGATCACGGGAATCGACCGTGTGTGTGCTGCACGTTTTTCTCTCAGAGATGGCCTGCCTGTTTTTTGAGGGGTGGTTCTGGGAACCATGGAGGTGGTGCTTCACCACGGAGTCACATCCCCAGCCCTTTTGTATATTTTATTTAGAGACGGGGGTTTCTTTGCTAAATTGCTTAGCTCCTCGCTAAGTTGCTGAGGCTGGCTTTGAACTCGTGATCCTCCTGCCTCAGCCTCCCTAGTCGACGGGATTGCAGGTGTGTGTCACCGCCCCTGGACTGATCATTTTCTTAATGGTGCATTTTGGTGGACAGTAGTTTAGATTTTGATGAAAGCTAACTTACCTTTATTTCATTTATTTATTTTTATGTGGTGCTGAGGATCGAACCCAGGGTCTTGCACATGCAAGGCAAGCGCTCCACCGCTGAGCCACAACCCCAGCCCCCTTAACTTTTATTTTGGGTCCACAATCCCTCTCCCATTCTTCTCCACATGGAGGTGAGGCGGGGGTCAAAGTTCTTTTTGTCCTATGGATAAACCCACATTGAAACGATTTTACCATTTCACCTGAGTGTAGTCCAGTGTGTATCTGCCTTCGTTCCAGCTACCATAAAAAATGTCACAGACTGAGTGGTTTAGACAATAGAAATTTACTTATCACAGTTCTTGAGCCTAGAAGTCCGAGATCAAGGTGTCTGGTGTGAACCCGTTTCCTGGTTTACAGATGGTGCCTCTTGCTGTGTCCTCACTTGGCAAAGGGTAGAGAACTGGTGATATCTCTCTCTCTCTCTCTCTTCTCTCTCTCTCTCTCTCTCTCTCTCTCTCTCTCTCTCTCTCTCTCTTAATAAAGGGCATTAATCTCACTAAAAAGGCTCCACCTGTGTGACCTAGTCGCCTCACAATGTGTCCACCTCCTAATACCATAGGGTTTTGACACCTGATCTTCATTGCACTTCATTGCACTAACATGCATAATATAACACTCTGCAGATGCAGCGCCTATTCAAAGCCTTCTGTGACCACTGCCTCCCCTCAGCAGAGACTTGCTCGGGCCTCCGCTATGAACCAACTTCATAGACCACCCAGGCTGAGGGGGAAAGAGTCAGGCTGGACACATCCTTCAAACCACAGGCAGCTGCCCGGCAGTTTTTCTCTGTGTTGGCTCTTCTGACCCTTCCCTGGTTTTGGGAGTAAATTCCATGAGAAGTAAGTGTCAGTCAAAGCATTATTTAACTCACAGCGTCAGCTCTTCGGAGTTTAGAGTTAGGAGGCAGCCCTTTTTCTAGATATTAACACTCTTCTAATACTTACGTTGTTGGAATCATCTTGTGAACACATCCACTGATTGTTGTTTATCTTCTGTTGTTTGCTGGGCCACCAATTCTCCTGCTAAGACAGGTGAGGCACCTGTCATCCTAGCTCCTAATCTTGTGGGCTGAGACACACGAAGCAACTCATTATTTCATTATTTAAGTGACCGTGATGCTATCATCCAAAAAGAGCTTTGAAAGGGAGGTCCAGGGAGCCATCAGGTTGTTCTGCAAGGGGACTTGACCTGATCTGAAAGGTAGAGAAATTTCTGTGCCTGTAAATTCTGAATTCCAAAGGAAGGGAGGGATTACCCAGATGAGGTGTACATCCGGTTAGGAGGCACAGAGGGGACTTGAGGTGGAGGGAATGGTATGTGCAAAGTTCCTGAGGTGGAAGGAACTCTGGAACACTGGGATTGGAGCTATGGAAGGATGAGGGATTGGGGGAAGACCTCATGGGTAGGTGAGGCTGGAAGGCAGCTAGGCATGGAGGCTTAGTCACAGTCTTGCTTTGCCTTTAAATGCAGCAGGATCTAACAGAACATTCTGCATTGGGACAAAATTATCTGTCTTTAGTGTTTCTCAAGGTGGCATCAGCCCCACACAGTACGGAGCCCATCATCTGTGGCTCCTGTGATGGAGGAACTCAAGTTTAAATTTCAACAAAGTAAAATTTAAATAGCACCTAGAACTTGTGGCCACCAAACTGAACAATGTAACCGGAGCAATGACAAACCATCGAGAGCTCAGAGCAGGGAGATGGTGCCGTCAGAACCGCACTGGGCTTCGCTATTTGCTGCCCACTCTGGCTCCAGTGTGGACCTTGCAGTGGACACATCTCCAGGGTTAGTTGAGGTATCCATGATGGTTTACTGACCTCAGGTGCACGGTGCAGTGAGAAGTCATGGGCTGGTTTAGCAGGTGTTTGGCAGTTAGAGTAGCTGTGGTCTCTGTGGTGCACAGGAGGGGGACAGGCTAGGAGAGTCCCTGTCCCCTTTCAGAGAGGACGCTCAGGTGCCCAGCGGAGTAGACTTCCCAAGTGCACAGCTTCTGGGCTCCAAGGAAAGGACTGAGCTGCTGGAATTTCTAAGAAAGTCAAGAGGAAGCTCAGTTACATGAGGTATCAATAGAAAAATGCACCAGACATTATTTGAAAAGTTTCTAGTGGAACCCTGACTTTCTTTCTCTCCTCTGACTCCTGTTCAGCACTGGCAGTGTGCTCACATAGCTGGAATAACGTGAATGGTCTTGCTTGATACTCTTAGACATCAGCCAAAAACTCTTGGCTTGCTGATGGACGTGTTTCCGTATATTGAATGGTGCACAGAAGTGTAACCTCAGGACTTTCCGGTTCCTGGGTGTGACGCTCTCTGTGTGTCTGCCCACCTCTCTGCTGTGGCTGCAGCTTCACATTCTCACGCTCAGCCAGGCCACAGTCCAGAGTCAGCTCGCAGACCTGGGACCTAGAACCATGGAAACCACAGCTTTCCACGGAGGGATGTGGGGCCTGGGAAGTTCAACCAAAGAAATAACTGAAAGAAGAAAAATAGGCGCAGGAAAATACTTATTGTGGCATTATCAGGAACAGGGGAAGCCAGGTCACATGGCTGGCATGTCCCACAATGGGCGAGAGCAGGCAAAGGGGTCATGTTGAAGGCCACGCAGTCACACAGCCAAACGCCCTGATATTTCAAATGAATTTCACACTCAGATGAAATACACACATTTTTTCATGCTTATAATCACAGTGTGCAATCTGTGTGTGTGTGTGTGTGTGAGCGTGTACCAAAACATAAAGTGAGTGCATACCACTAATTCCGAGATGGGAATATAAGCAGGATATATTTTCTCTGAAAAACATCATTTGACTGATATCTGGTTGGCTCTCACCATATACAGAATTCAGGAAAAGGATAGTTAAGAGCATTATGCAAATTGCTTAATTCGGGGGACAGTTAATTGTCTGGGATACATTCGCTTGACTCCAGCTTCCTAATAAAAGTTAGTTTGAGTTGTTTTCTGTTCAGTTTTGCGTATGTGATTGCATTTGTCTTGCAAGTAGGTTAAGTTGTATCAAAATCGTAGCATCACCATTTTTGAAATGGATAGAGTTAAATGAGAAAAAATATTTAGCAAAAAAAAAAAAAAAAGAAAAAGAAAAGAAAGAAAAGTGGCTATGGCGTTGTGTCATTTCCTGTGAGATACGCAGCTGACACAGGCTTTGCTGACTTAAAACCAGGCAGAGTTCTATTCTGGCCACCTCACAGGCGGAGCTCAGGTGCAGAGGGGGATTGTCTGTCCGGATCATCAGGAAGTGGGGAGGGAAGCAGGCCGGCCTCACGGGGGACTGGCACTCAGGGCTGGCACCTGTCCCCCAACAATGTGACTGCTTCCTTGTCTCCTGGCTGCTCAGTCCCTGCTTATTGCATTGGGGAGGCTTCTCTGGGCTTCTGGAACACTGCTTGCAGCTGCTCTGGACTCCCAGTGACCCCCTTCCAGGGGAGACCCTTCCCTTCCCAAATGATGTCCCAAGGGAAAGGTCAGGATAGAAGAGCTGTCCTGCACGGGGGCCATCTGGCCAGGTGGTAGGGGACAGGTGTTCACCAGAGGAAGGGGAGATGCTAGCTGCATAGCCTAGCAGCAACCCCTCGGTTGTAGAATAGGTCCTGTCTTTTATTGAGGAGTGGACCACAGAGGGCAGGGGTGGACAAGTGAGTCCCTGGGACCCTCTGAGAGACTGTGGACCTAGCTCCCAGCTGCCATTGGGTGAGGGTGCTCTGGGAACTGCTGTTGGCTGCCCCCGGGGAAGGATCCCAGGCCAGAGACAGCCCCTGGGAGCCAGGAGCTGCAGGCCAGGCCTGGGCTGTGCACCTGACCCCCAGAGCCTGGACCAGGACAGTCTTTAGAAAGGCAACCTGGCTACCCGGAGTGCACCGCTTTGCTTGGTTGTTCATTCACTCACTTTAATAACCAGGCACTGTTTACTTTTAAAAATTAATAGAATAATTAGTAATTAATTATGGTATAATATTAATACAGTCAGTGGCACATCCAGGTTAAATATCCCTTAACTGCAACGCTTAAGACCCGCAGTGTTTGGAAGCTCTGATTTATTTTTATTTTTGGATTTTGGAATATTTGCATGCACGTGATGGGAGATCTTGGGGGGTGGATCCAAGTCTAAACATGGAATTCATTCATGTTTTATGCACACCTTATACATATAGTCTGAAGGTAATCCAATACAGTATTTCAAATAATTTTGTGCACAAAGCCAAGTTTCATGGTTTGGAGTTTCCCACTCATAGAGTCAGATCAGTGCTCACAAAAGTTGTGGATTTTGGAGCTGTTATGGTTTGGATCTGGAATATTCCCCCAGAAGCTCGTGTATTGAAAGCATGACTCCCAATGCAGGTTCACAGGTGACCTGTTAGGCAGTAATTAAGGCTCTGACCTCATCAGTGGATTAATCCATCAAGTGGATCAATCCATTGATAGCTGGATGACTAGGTGGTAACTGTATGCAGGTAGGGCATGGTCAGAGGAAATAGGTGACTGGGGATGTGGTCTTGTGCTATATCTGTGTCCGGCTGCTTCCCCTCCCCTCCCCTCTCTTCTTCTCTCCTCCTCCTCTTCTTCTTTCTCTCCCTCTCTGTCTCCTTCCTGGCTGCCATAAGCTGAGTAGGTTTTCTCTGCCACATTCTTTTTCCCTGATGCTTTTGCCTCGAAGCCAGCCAACCAGGGTCTGAACCTCTGAACCCACAAGCCAAAATACATCTTTCCTTCTTCAAGTTGTTCCTTTCAGGTATTTTGGTGACAGCAACGATGAGTTGACTAACACAGGAGCATTCTGAATTTCAGATTTTCGGATTAAGGATGCTCAATCTGTATTTAATGTATTCAGTTTGATGGTTTCTGACAGATGAATAACCACCCGCACAGTTCAGATACAGAACAGTCCCCTGAACTCACAGTCTCCTTGTATCTCTCTAGAGTTCCCCCAGCCCGTCCCTGACAACCGCTGATCTGTGAACACCGTTGACTTTCCCTCTTTTTTATGCATGGAATAAGACAGCGCATACTCCTCGGTGCCTGGCTTTTTTGCTTGGTGTCATGTTTCTGAAATCCGCATCCTGTGTGCGGGTGTTGGTCACCTGTCCATTTTTATTGCTGAGTGGCCTTTTCTTGTAGGGATGTATCACAATCTCTTATTCACTTATGGTGCATGGCCATATTGTAAATTGAGCTGCTATAAACATTGACGTGGCTGCATCTCTGTAGTATACTGATTTTAAGTTCTTTGGGTACAAACTAAGGAGTGGGATGGCTGGGTCAAATGGTGGTTCTATTCCAAGTTTTCTGAGGAATCTCCATACTGCTTTGCTTTCCAGAATGGTTACACCAATTTGCAGTTCTACCAGCAATGCATGTGTGTACCTGTCCTCCTATATCCTCCCTAACATTTTTTAAAAAATATTTTATTGGGCTGGGATGTGGCTCAAGCGGTAGCGCGCTCGCCTGGCATGCGTGCGGCCTGGGTTCGATCCTCAGCACCACATACCAACAAAGATTTGTGTCTGCCGAGAATTAAAAAATAAATATTAAAAAAAAATTCTCTCTCTCTCTCTCTCTCCCCTCTCTCACTCTCTCTTTAAAAAAAAAAAATATTTTATTTACATTTTAGTTTTCAGCAGACACAACATCTTTGCTTGTATGTGGTGCTGAGGATCGAACCCGGGGCCGCACGCATGCCAGGCGAGCACACTACCGCTTGAGCCACATCCCCAGTCCCTCCCTAACATTTATTGCTACTTGTATTCTTTATAATTGCCATTCCACTGGAGTGAGATGGAATCTCAGGTATAGTTTTAATTTGCATTTCTCTAATTGCTAGAGAAGTTAAACATTTTTTCATATATTTGTGGACTGATCATCCTATTTCTTCTGTGAAGTGCCTGTTCAAGTTCCTTTGCCCATTCATTGATTGGGTTGTTTATTTATTTATTTTCTGGTGTTAAGTTTATTAAGTTCTTTCTACATCCTGAAGATGAATGCTTCATCTGAGGGGCAGGTGGCAGAGATTTTTCTCCCATTCTGTAGGCTCTCTGTTTATGTTCTTGATTGTTTTCTTTGCTGTGAAGAAGCTTTTCGGTTTGATTCTTGATTTTACTTCTTGTGCTTTAGGAGTCTGGTTCAGGAATTCAGTTCCTAAATTGATATGATGGAGAGTTGGGCCTACATCTTCCTCTGGGGTCTCTGATCTAATGCTATGAAGGTCCTTGATCCACTTTGAGTTGAGTTTTGTGCAGGATGAGAGAGAGAGGTTTAATTTTATTTTGTTGCTTATGGATTTCCAGTTTTCCCAGCTCCATTTGTTAAAGACTCTCTCTTATCTCCAACATGTATGCTTTTGGCACCTTCATCTAGTATGAGACAACTGTATTTATGTGGGTCTGTCTCTGTGTCTTCTATTCTGTTCCATTGGTCCTCATGTCTGCTTTGGTGCCAGTACCATGCTGTTTTTGTAACTATAGCTCTGTAGTATAGTTTAAGGTCTGGTATTGTGATGTCTCCTGTTTCGACTTCCTCACTAAGGATGGCTTTGTCTATTTTGGGCTTCTTATTTAACCAAATGAATTTCATAACTGCCTTTTCTATTTCCATGAAGACCATCATTAGAATTTCAATAGGAATTGCATTAAATCTGTATAGCACTTTTGGTAGCATGGCCATTTTGACAATATTAATTCTGCCTCTCCAGGAACATGGGAGATCTTTCCCTGGAAGTATTTTGAGTGGTCACTTTTTTAACCAATATTTCTCAGTGCTGTTGTTCATGGAGGCCCACAATGCCAGGAATCGGCAGGGTTCCGAAAGCCTCATCCTGGAATGTTCTAGTCTTGAGCCAGGAAAGTGTGCTCATCTTTCACGGCAGAATCAAGCTGCATTATTCTCTGAGGGTTTATTGGGTCCTGCACTGTCTGATCAGGGGACACACAGCTGGATTCGGGAAGCCCATCTCCAACGCGGGGACACGGTTGGCCTGGTTCAGTGTAGTGCCTTCTCCTCCCAGGGTGCCCACCACGCCCTGGGCATAAGGAAGTCCACTCCATTAACCCGCTCCCTGGAGCCTTCTCTGCCTCAGCTCTCGGCCATCTCCCTTCCTGATGGGTGTTTCCAAGGTCCCCAGGTTGTTCATCTCAAATGCTGATGCCCAGTAATACCTCCAGTCCCTTACCACCTATGGGGCTCTGGAGAACTAACGGGGCATTTGTGGAGGGCCTCAAGAGTCGGATTTAGGTTTGGAAAAAGACGGGGATGACTTGGGATTCGGAATTACTGAATTCCTTAAGGCCACCGTGAGCAGTTCATAAATTGTCTTCACCACTTCACTAAATTCTGGTTTGTCCCCTGGAAAGGAGGCCAGGCTAAGGACAACCCCACTGTGGTCTGTTTACAATATTTAAATTCCAGATGTTCTTACTCATATTTTCAGGGCCTCTTCTGGGACAATTCTTTTCCTCTGTAGCTGCTTGCTTAGAAGTCGTACGCTGAACTTTTAAGAAAACATTAAAATACTGATCACAACACTAAATAGAACAGTCAGGGAACCTGCCACTTTTTCAAGAAATCATGTCCTCTATTACTTACTGTTTTACATTATTCTTTGACCTGATTGCCTTTCTTCTAATATTTGTAATTAGGTTATTTCTCTAAATAGTGAATATTGCTGTTAAATTATTAGAAATATTATATATTGCTATCTTTTTTTTCTGACATTGTACAGTACTGATTTAATGTCAATCACATCTTTTTAAAAAAATCTTTTTAGTCATGGATGTAAACAATATCTTTATTTTATTCACTGATTTATTTTCACGTGGTGTTGAGGACGGAACCCAGGGCCTCACACGTGGGGGGCAAGTGCTCTACCACTGAGCCACACCCCAGCTGCTGTCAATCACATCCTGATGACAGAAAGGGAGACTAGGGACCAGCACTGAGGAGGACAAGATGTGGCAATTGGCGCATCGGTGGGATGGGATGACCGTGTCCCACCCCTTTAACACACGGCAGCTCTCTCTGTTCTCTCTGCCCCTCTCCTTCCGTCTCTTCTCTCCCTCTCTCACGTGCGCACACACACACACACACACACACACACACACACACGAGCCCGATGGGCTGCTCTTGGGACACTCCCCGGGCATTTGCACTGTCAGCAAAGTGTCTTGGCATCAGGCCCTGCAAGCGCCAGGGGCTGGGCTTCTTCACCACCACTGGGGAGGGGGCTCCACAGATGACATTAGACAGAAAGAAACTCAAAAGCAGCCAGAACCAAAACGGTCTTCCCTGTGTCAACATGAATACAGAAGTTAATGAAGCCGGTGGTCATCCAGGAAGGGCTGTGGGACACGATCACCTGACAGGGACTGTCACAAAAGTCGCAGCCGGGACCCCAGGCGTGCTCAGAGACAACCCTCTCCAAGGACACCTGCCCAGCAACTGTCCAACTGGGGACTGACGCCTTCCTGTGATCAGTCACTGCGGCCAAGGATGATCCTTTCAAAAGATCTGACGCGGTCTCCTCACGTTTCTCTTTGAAAGTTTCCCTTGGCCTCAGCCTCTGTCCACGGTCTTATCATGGCACATGACTCGCATGGCGGTCCTACGCTGTTCCACACGAACATCAGTGCGCTCTGGGGCACCTCTCCTGGTCATTATCATTTTTAATTTAGATGGACTAAAGAAAATTGCCAATATCTGACGTTTTTATTTCCCCTACCAAATGGTCCATTTGGATCATCCTGAAATTTGGGGGACAGGGCATGGAGAAGCGAGTCCTGCGTCCCCAGAGGCACAGGGAGAGGTCGTTGGCAAGCAGCCTCAGAGACGGCCGGGGGCACAGCCTTCTGTGTGCCGTGTCCCCACAGGACGCTTGTCCTCAACAGGGACCAGGACATCGCTTCACACAGCACCTGCTGGGGGATCCGCCACGTGGGAAAGGGGACACCTGGAAGTGGGGGACAGAGGAAAAGACTGCCCCGGGTCATCCTGGATGCTGCGATGACAAGGACAAGCCATCAGTCAGCTGCTGGGGAGTGACGCCCGTGAGGGAGGCTGATCCAGGGCAGTGACATCTTTGGGTTGTCATTTTTTGCCCTATCATGTCAGCCCACGGCTACCAGGCTCAGGGCCAGCCGAGCTGGCTTTGTTTGGAGGCCAGGGCAGGGCCATTGGAGCCCAGGAGGGACAACAAGCCCTTCCCTCCTGAGGCCAGAGCCTGGCAACGTGGCACTGAATTCCGCCATCAGCCCTGTGCTCCACGCGCTGGAGAGAGGACGTGCCAGGTTCCTGGGGGCACCCCCCCACTCCAGAAGTCCCAGGGCTTCCTTCTCCTGGTGGTGGCTGCTGACCCTTTAGAGAGGCCCACATGTCCTATGGCAGGGTGCACCAAGTGATTTTTTTATAATATAATAAATGATTATTTTATACCAAAATTGCATCCCTCTAGTAATATTTAATGTTATATAAATATAATATGATGTGATTGTTATAATGGTATCATTATATTATGTTTATTATAATATAAGATTATATTATTATAAATGATCTTATTGCAGAAAACAGTAAATAACATGCAAATCCCCTGTAATAAATTTGAAATCATGGACTTCAAGGCATTTGATAAAATTGCTAACTAAACATGTTTATAGCAGCACAATTCATGATAACCATTTTTAAATAGTTATAAAGAATGCAAGTTCTAACACACAGTCCTTTAGAGCGTTGGACCCTCATCATTATCTTTTTTAGAGTCCAGGGGCTGGGGCACACGCCTGTAATCCCAGTGGGTTGGGAGGCTGAGACAGGAGTTCCAAGCCAGCCTCAATAATGGCGAGGTGCTAGGCAACTCAGTGAGACCCTGTCTCTAAATAAAATACAAAATAGGGCTGGGGAGGTGGCTCAGTGGTCGAGTGCCCCAATCCCCAGTACCAAAAAGAATGTAACATAAAGCTCATATTCAGAAATTTACATTATTCATATTTTCCTTGAACTCATATCTCTATATCAATTTCCTCACAAAATATGTCCCGATTTTTTTAATGTTCAGGGACTGTATTGAGCTGGATTGTGTCCTCACAAAACATATGTCCAAGTCACCACCACGTGACCCAGCTATCCTACTCCTTGGTATTTATCCGAAAGAAGTCAAGTCAGCCTACGATAGCAATCCATGCACACCCAGGTTTATACAGCGCAATGCACAACAGCCAAGCCACGGAATCAGCCTAGGTGTCTCTCATTGCATGCATGAAGAAGATGCGATGATCACACACACACATACACACATATATGATAACATATATGTTTTATTCAGCCATCAATGAAACATGAAACTATGTCATTTGCAGGAAAATGAGTTGAACTTGAGAACATAATGTTCTGCGAAATAACACAAACTCAGAAAATCCAGAGTCATATTTTTTCTCTCCTATATGAAAACGAGGGAGGAAAAAGGAAAATAAATATGGGGGGGATCTCTTGAATATCAAAGGGAGCAGGGAAAGGAGAGGAGAAATATTGGGGAATGATATTGGCCAAATTATTATTATATCATGTGCGAATACAAATATGTAGCATCAAACCTCACCATTGTATGTAATCATAATGCACCAATCACAATTATGAGAAAAAAAAGAAAGAAAAAAGTCATAGTTTATCAATGTAATAAAATACGACACATCTGAAAAAAAGAGATCTGTCCAAGCCCTATTCCCCGGTACCTGTGAAGACATCTTCTTTGTAATAGGGTCTTTGCACATGTAATTCAGGTAAGGCTCTCAAGATGAGGTCATACTGGATTGGGGTGGGCTGGTAGTCCAATTATTAGAGAAAGGCAATAAAAATGTGTTACGGATTTGGATAAATATTTTAAACACAGACGTAAAGTTTTGTTGGAAATTGATTTATTTTGAGGTGGATGAGGTTTGCTTGGTCCCATGAATCCAGATGTCTACAGTAGAATAGGACGTACTGCCGGAGGGTGGCACGGTTCTCCATATTCCTCACCTCATTTCCCTCTCTCTCTTTCTCCATCTCTATCCCTTTCTAGGTCTCTATCTCTATATTTCTTGGAGAAACTTGTTCACATCCATAAGTACATGTGGATAAGATAGGGCCATTAGAACTCAAGCTTCCCCAGGGTGGTGAGATCAACATCCCTTTGCCTTTCCTTGGACAAGAGAAGGAGCCTGTCTCCAGTTCAGGGTCAGAGTACACCCTGATGATGAGAGAGTACAGGATCCCAGGTAGCCAGTCAGATTCTGCCTCAAACTTTTCAGTTTTCAGCCAAGATATGCAAAACTGGAGAGGGTCAGAGCTGAGCTATGCAAAAGAAAGTTCCAAAGAGCTGGTTTAGGTCACCCTTCTTCTGAGGATCCCTAAGGTTTTTTTTTTTTTTTTTTTTTGTACCAGGGATTGAACCTAGGGTTACTTAACCTCTGAGCCACATCCCAGCCCTTTAAAATATTTATTTAGAAGCAGGGTCTTTCTGAGTTGCTTTAGGGCCTTGATAAGTTGCTGAGGCTGGCTTTGAACTTGTGATCCTCCTGCCTCAGCCTCCCAAGCCACTGGGATTACAGGCATGTGCCACTGTGCCCAGAGGATCCCAAGCTTCTTAATGCCCAGCTGGCCAGCTTTTCCATGACTGTGATCTACCAAATAGTCTTTCCATACTTTTTGTCTGTTGGAAGTACACCAGATTCAGGGTCTCTAGCTTGCAACCAAAGCCCCCTGCTGATGCGCTCTTCCCGGACGATAGCACTTTCTCCTGGAGGAGTAAGGGGCCGTGATGCTCGAGGTGGGTTTTGGAAGGTGCCGTAATTGGATATTATTACGGTTTGGATCTTTAATGCCTCCCCAAATGCTCATGTGTTAGGCAATGCAGAAATTTTCAGCCATGAAAGTGATTAGATTATGAGAGCTGGGACCTCATTAGTCGGTTAATCCATTTGATGGACCAGTCACTTCCATGACTACTGGGTGGTCACTGTAGGCAAGTGGGCACGGCGGGAGGAGGTGGGTCACCGGGACCGCGCTGGACTGTGTCTGCCCAAGCCTCCTTTCTCTCTCTCTTCTTCCTGACCACCATAAACTGAGCGGATTTCCTCCGTCTGGGCCAAGAGCCATGGAGTTGGCCAACCGTGGAGTGAACCTTGCAAACCATGAACCCACATTAACTTTCCCTCCTTTAAGTGGCTCTTGTTGGGTGCTTTGGTGAAGGCCATGGAAAGCCAACTAGAGCAGACCAGGGTTGTCTGAGTCAGGTTCCTGTGCTGAAGCTTGGTCCCCACTTCACAGTGTTGGAGGTGGTGGAAACTTTAGCAGTGGGGCTGGGGCAGGGCCATGGGGCTCCAGCCTCATGAATGGGAGAACGTTGTCACGTGGGAGTGGGTGAAGCGTTGGGTGAGTGCGTTGGTTCTCACAAGGGCAGGTAGTTGGTGCCTTCTGTGCCGGGTCAGCTCCCTTTCACTTCTCTGCCCCTCTCTAGGGCCCTAGCACTGTACTGGTGTAATGTATAAAACAGACACTTATTGGACTTCCTGTTCTGGTGGTTGGCCAGACTTATACATAAGTAAATCTCTATTTTATATTTCACCCAGTCTCAGGTATTTTGTTATAGCAACATAAAATGGAATAAGACAGGGAATAGTTAGGTACATGGGAGTGGAGTTGAGAATTCTTTTTTTTTTTTTTGCTTCTAAAGATCTTTAATATTTTTCTTAACACTTTATTATTAAAAGTTTTCTCTTAACGTTCAGAGTTAAAGTTGTCATATGTAAATTAAAAAATAGTTTCCTGAGTGAGGTGACATGGATTAGAGATAATCTAGTGGCTCCTTTGAATAAATATTGTTTTTGGTGGGTGGCATGTGCCACTGGAGCTGTATGACCTAAAAAGTGAGAGGTTTAGTTTATCATGTATTAAAAGAACTGAGTTGGACAGAAGTTTTGGGAGGCAATGCCATATATATCCTATCCTATAATCTAAGAAGTATAATCGTGCTTATAAAGTAGAATAAAAGAGGTCTCTAAAGTCAAAGTATAGCTAATAAAATAAACTGTGGGAAGGGTAAATGTCATTTTAAACGTGTTTCAGGCTTTATTTTCTCGTGGGATGTTCAAGACTATATAGGTAGTCTCGTATGGGGCTATTTTTCTAAATTTTTGGAGGTCAGTCAAGTTTCTTCAGGGGTTACTCTTGGGGAGTTCGTGGGAAATGCTTGGCTGCCTCCCTCTTTTTTCGTGACTTGCCAAGAGCCAGGATGGGCGGGTGTCCTGTTGACCTTCCCTGAAAGCTCTGAGAACACCTCTCTTTTCAACGACTCCCTCCAAGAGAATGTGCACTGCGACTTCTAGTCTCCTGAGTGTTTATAACACCCCTGATTTGGAGACTTTACGTCTTTCCAGAGTTGTACAGGCTTTCATTCTATAAGTTAAAATGTTAAAATTCATAATTCAAGGCTGGGGATGTGGCTCAAGCAGTAGCGCACTCGCCTGGCATGCGCCGGGCGCTGGGTTCGATCCTCAGCACCACATAAAATAAAATAAAGATGTTGTGTCCACCGAAAACCAAAAAATAAATATTAAAAAATTCTCTCTCTCTCTCTCTCTCTTTAAAAAAAATTATAATTCAAGATGTGAAAATCTGGGGCTATTTTTCTATCTCTATGTCCTTCTTATAACTCTTTTAATTTCACCATAAATACAAACAGAACAAAAAATTATAATGATCTGATTTATGCAAATTATATTTCCCATTAAGTTTGATTAAAATGTGTAAAAGTATTCAGAGATGCTAGAGTATTATTTACTCAATAGTATGTTTCACTGTTACATAGAACATTTAGTCAAGTGGAACACTGTGATGTCTGACATTTAATGACAAGATTCAATACATGAGTGTTAACATATAAGCAAATATTCAGTTATAAGGACATATTGCATACATAAGGTAAATATAGGTAAAAAAAATGCACTGTAAACTGGGCATGATGGTCCATGCTTGTAATCCAAGCAAATTGGGAAGTTGAGAAGTTTCAGAAGTTTAAATTCAGCCTCAGCAACTTAATGTGGTTTCAAGCACTGTAGCAAGACCAGTCTCAAAATTTGAAAAAGGGGGAAGAGGGCTTAGGAATGTGGCTCAGTGTTTAAAAATCCCTAAATTTAACTTCAGTACCAAAAAAAAAAAAGTTTAAAACATTACAATTCAGTGTAAAATATCAAAAAAATAGATTTCTTATAATTTCACTTTTGAAAGTGAAAATAGTAATCTTTGATTTAAAAAAATTATATGCTTTCAAAGATGATGTTTCTGCACCATGCATATATGATATTTATGATTGATATTTCTACCAAATAACTGGATAATGTTTAATGAATTTAAGCAAAAGTTAAAGACAACTACTCATTTTCTATATGTAAATGAGTTCTGTCTTTTACTGATCCTCATATTCATCAAGGTGTAATGTATAGGCAATGACTTTACTATACACTCACATTTGTCAAGGTGTTTATTGTAAATGTGTTGTTGTGATATAAGGCATACATTTTGGACAAAATCTGTTCAATGTTCACTATTGGTATGAGTTTTCAGATGTTCAATGAATTTAAAATTTGAATAAGTTTTGGAAATATTATTTTTTTAGGGTCTCTGGGCACAATGAATTCTCTAGAAATCAGTAGTGTTTAAGAAACATTTTTTTTATTTGTCTTCTCTCTAACCAGTATGTGTCCTCTGGTGCTGAGTAGTGGTGAATAAATTTTGGAAGCATTGTCACATTGTCAGCATTCACATTTCAAAAATGTCTCTCGGCTGTGATGATTGTGGTGAGGATTAAATGTTGACCCATCCTTAAAGGAATGGTACCAAGGTCTCTTTTGTAGAGCTTCTCTCCAGCGTGTTTTCTCGGATGTCTAGTAATGTATGATATATAATCAAAAATGTTTCTACATTCTCTACATTCGTAGGTCTTCTTTCCAGAATAAATAGCCTAGGGGTGAAAAGGTGATTTCTTATTAAAAGCTTTGCTACATTTTTTTCCATTTGTAGGGGTTCTTTTCTGTATAAAATTTGGTTGCTAATAAGCTTTGATTTTTCTTTAAAAGTATTATTATCACTTTCTTCACATTTTGAGGGTTTCTCACCAGGGTGACTTCTGCTGTGGTGAGTAAAATTTTATTTTTGATTAAAAGCTTTACCACTGGGCTGGGGATGTGGCTCAGGCGGTAGCACGCTCGCCTGGCATGCGTGCGGCCCGGGTTCGATCCTCAGCACCACATACCAACAAAGATGTTGTGTCCGCCGAGAACTTAAAAATAAATATTAAAAATTCTCTCTCTCTTTAAAAAAATAAAATAAAAATAAAAGCTTTGCCACATTATTCACACTTGTAGGACTTCTCTCCAGTGGAAATTCTGCTTTGCTTAATAAAGATTGATTTTCCTTTAAAAACTTTATCACATTCTGCCCATTGGTAGGGCATCTCTCCTGTGTGGATTCTTCTGTGGTAAATAAGACCTTTTGTGTTTTTTTTGACTCAATTCTTTGCCACATTGTTTGTATTTGTAGGGCTTCTCTTCAGGATGAATTCTCTGGTGGTGAACAGGGACTGATTTTTGATATGATCTCTGGTGTTCACTCTCACTTGTAGTTTTCCATATTTTCTTTTGTTGTAAACAGTCAAGATCACAACTTCTATATTCCCCACTTATCACTTGGTGGAATCTATGTTTTATGCCCTTTTCTGGTGAATATTCTTGGGTATGATGAGGGGTCCTGGCCCGGAAGGCCCAGTTCCTGTAGTTCTCTAGCATCACATCTTTGTGTAAGTTTCTCTGAGCAGGATGAAGGCCTTCCCACTCCTCTTCAGGGAAATCAGTGGCCACACCCTGAATGTTAACCGGTCCGTGGCCTGGTGCTCAGGAGTCCGTCCTGCTTGGGATCTTCAGCTCCTGCCCAGCAGAGCAACCTGCGACTCTGAAGCATGAGGACTGATGTCCAGCCAAATGGAGCTGGGAATTCTGGACAGCAAGAAAAGCAGCTGTAGCAACCAGAACTGATGGTGCACACCTGTCATGTCAGCGGCTTGGGAGGCTGAGGCAGGAGGATGGCAAGTTCAAGGCCAGCCTCAACAATTCAGCAAGGTGCTAAGCAATTCAGTGAGACCCTGTCTCTAAATAAAATACAAAACAGGATTGGGGATGTGGCTCAGTGGCTGAGTGCTCCTGAGTTCAGTCCCCAGGGCTCCCCCTGTCCCCCTCAAAGAGCACGGGTATCTTCAGGGGATGTCAAATATTCTACAAAGCTCTCATGAAACTAGGAGAGTGGTTTGTATAGGCCAAGGTCAGCCAGGGGTGTAAAACCCTAGGACAGTTGTGGGGCAGTGGACATGGCAGGCCGACGGCTAGATGTGGGTGAGCCGATGAGTACAGTAGGATGGCGGAGAATTCCAGAGTGGAGTCAAGGAGGAGGAGCTGGGGGGATCCACAAATCTGCTGCCTCTGTTGGGCTCCTGATGGGAGTTTGCCCCCAAGTGTCTGATGTCAGCAGAGGACAGTGAAGGGCAGCTGGAAGCTTCTGGAATGCCTTCATCTGTGTGTCAGTTTATCTGATCACCCAGACCTTCAGGGGTCTCACCCTTCTCCTGAGAAAGCAGACCTGCTCCGCTCAGGGAAGGGAGCCGTGGGGGGCAGGAAGGGGGGAGCCTTGAGGTGATGAGGCCTGGGGGCTCCGCCCTGGGAGTGGATGGAAGTCATTATGTGGGGACAGGGTCCAGGCAGGAGGGCGAGTGTGGGCCCTCCTCCCGCCCCTCTTGTGTGTCTCCCTGGGGGATGCCTTCTGACGGGTTAGGAGGCAGAAGGAAGGCCGGGGCTGGCCGTGGCTCCTTGATCTTGCACTTCCAGCCTCCAGAACTGTCTGTCCATTGTAAGTCACCCCGGGTCTGTGCCCCTCTTACAGCAGCACAAATAGAACGAGACAGCTGGGGAATGTCACTTCTAGACCCACCTCATTGACAGAGGACAACCAGGCACTCACCTTGTCCAGACAAATGTGCAGGTTTTCAGGATGACTCAGGCCACAGAATGAATACTGCGGTGAGCAGTTGGGCACAGAGCATCAGGGGACTCTCCCTCGTCTGAGTGACGCAGGAGGGACAGCTGGGAGCAGGAGTCAGAAATCTGTACCGGGCTAGGAAAGCCACCAAGTCGGGTAGGTGAGGAAGACAGAGCCCGTGGAAGGATTCCCAACTCTCAGGCGTGGCAGCCTCTCTGTGCTCTGAGGACGGGAGCAGGCTTGGAGGGGCCTTGGAACTACCTGCGAATTCCCAACGGGGAAGCTTGCTCAGGCTGTGGTGGGGGGGAAGGGAAGAGGCCCTTGAAGGGGCACCCAGAGGTTCAGTGGGAATTGGCAACACCGTGAGGAGTGGCCAAGGAGTGCTGGGGAGGGCAGGTGGCACACCAGGGCTGTAGAGTGCGTTAGCTGGCCAGACCCCAGCGCAAGAGGGCTGTTCACAGGTCTGCCAACCCATGGCAATGCAAGTGGGTGGGTGGAGCACCCTGCACGCCCAAGATTAAAACTGACTTTTATTTTCTCAATAGACTCAACTCTCTATTAAAAATCGCATTTGGGCCGGGGAGGTAGCTCAGGGGTAGAGCGCTTGACTAGCATGTGTGAGATCCTGGATTCTACCCCCAGCACCCAAAAACAAAACAAAATAAAGTTGTATGTCAAAGGGTGAAATCAGTCGCACAGACACGGAGCCAAACATTCTAAGAAGATTCGAGTCATCTGCTGAAGATTTGATTTTACCATCCTTGGTCTGGTCCAGGTCCTCAATGGGGCCCATTTCTGACTCTTGACTGGACGTAGGAGGCTGCACGAAATACCTCTTGACCTCCATCTTAGCTGGTGGACCTCCCCCTTAACTGAGGGCCCACTCACAGAGACCTGACCTCCACTGCTTTCCTCCTGGAAGGAACCTGGCTCAGCCTGTGCTGAACCAACCTGGTGAATTCACCCAGCTGTGGCTCCCTACGACACGGTTCCCGGATGGCCAAGATCACTGAACATGGCTTATTGAACGAATGAAAGGTTTGCTCGGTGGTCTTCATCCGATGCCTTCTTGCTCACCTTCCATCCACAGATGGCCATGCGGTCAACTTTTATGATCCAGCAGTTGGAAAGAACGTTGAGTTCCCTGTGTGTTTGCCAGTCTCCTGACCACACAACACGTGTGTTTTTGCAAAGCACATTCAGACCACCGAACGGGTTTTCTCCTGGACTAGATATTTGATTTTGCTTGCTTCATTTGCAGTCTCACATCTTTCAGGACTTGATAGATTCTGCTATATTTCTATGCATATATTTATTCTGATTTATATGTTTAATTGCGTTTACTGTTTCTCAGCTTAATCTGTTAGCTCTAACAATGGAGACTTTCTTTAAGTCAAGCTAAGTCTCTAAAATAGTTTTCATTTGCCGATGTTTATCTACTCCCACGTCACAATCTTCCCTAGGGTGAATCTGCATGGTCCCATAATGCCTTGCAGCATAACCCTGTGAGTCAAATAGTTCTCCAGTTTTCATTATTTTAATTCCATTTCTCTACATGAATTATTTGATCCTCTTTACTTGATAGGTGGTTGAAAAAATAAAGCATATTGTGATGAGGTATAAAGGGAGTTAGCTGACTTATAGTTTTTACTGCATTTTTCAGAGATAAATAAATCCAGCTTTGTGGCTAGTAGTAAATTAAACCAACTTAATTTTTTCCCCTAGCATCTAGCTGGACTGAAATGTTACATTGTGCCATCAAGACAACACCAAATAAGATACCATGTGAATCAGGTTTCTGTTGCTGTAACAAATTCCTGAGATAAATCAACTTATAAGGAAGGGAGGTATATTTTGGCTCATGGTGTCAGAGGTTTCAGCCCATGGCTGCTTGGCCCTGTTGCTTTGGACCTGTGGTCAAGCAGAGCATCATGGCAGTGGCATGTGGCAGAAGAGACGGCTTACCTCATGGTACCTGGGAAAGTGAGAGGAGAGGAAGGGCCAGAGCCCTAACGTTTCCTTTAAGAGCACCCTCTTTATGACCTAACCTCCTCCCACTAGGCCCTGCCCCCTAAAGCTTCTACCACCTCCGGTAGCATCACAAGCTGGCCCCAAAGCCTTCAACCAGGGGCCTTAGGGGACACTCGAGGGCCAAACTACAGCAGGTGTGTGTTTAACTATTTCTCACTGGAACCATGTTTTATGAGCACTGACAGTAAAGTGAGATACATAGTTTTTTAAAAAATTTATTTGAGATATACATAGTTTTAACATCACAAACCCAGGAAGTTATCTTTAAAATATTAGATTTTACAATTTAAGTAAATCATAAAAATTTTTTTTAGCCAAAGATTGGAATCTTCCCAAGTTAGGATTGAAAATTTACTGTCTTAATGTAGTAGCTTCCCCATTGTTTCCTTATTTCAGTCAAATATATATTTTGTAACAAACTTTGCAAAAATTGAGACTGCAATGATACTGCCCACAATTCAAACTTATTGTTTTTAAAATTTGAATAAGTGTGTTATGCCTGAAATGGCCAAGTTATTTTTTAACGACGCCATAAAGCTTTTAAGTTGTGATGATGCCTTCCAAATGTTAATTTGTTACTATTATTTGATAAGCTTATTTCCAAACGATTTCTCGTATGCTACACATTTCTCATTGGTGATTACGGGTTTTCTATATTTGGACCATCAACTTTGGCACTGCCTCTTCTGATAAAATAAGTGTTTACCACTTTCAATCCTTAATGATCCAACTTTTAATTTATTTTGTGCTGGGGATTGAACTCAGGGTTGCTTTACCACTCAGCTACACCCCCCTATCTTCTTATTTTTATTTTGAGATAGAATCTCTCTAAGTTGCTTAGGGCTTTGCTAAATTGGCGAGGCTGGCCTCAAACTTGTGATCCTCCTGCCTCAGCCTCCTCAACTGCTGGGAGTACAGGCATGTGTCACTGTACCCAGGATGGCTCAATTTTCAAGTAACAATTGCCTCCAATATTCGACTAAGAACACAAGTAAGCCCACCACTTTTCTTTGAAATTAATAATATATATCTGTTCATTTGAGGAAAGACAAATGGTCTCAATGCAAGGTATCACGAGCTATCCAAATTCTGAAAACAAAGGACTGGACTAACTTGGACTTTGATTTTCTTCCCAAAGTTACAGAAGATGGAGAAGGCCTGAAAGGAAGGCACAGATCCACAAGGGCAGAGAGAAAGGCAGAGGTCACTGCATCTTGGGTGCTGGAGATGAGACAGACCAGGAGTAAAGGATTCAGTGTCACAGAGAGAGCAGGGCCGCCAGCACCTGGTATCCTGGAAGTCAGGGATGTAGCTGCTGCTGCACACGGGACTGTTAGGGAGCTCCTATGGGAAGCCTGCAAACCCGAGTCCCAGGGCCTTGCAGCACACCGTGCTGCCCTTGGCCTGCACACGCCTGCCTGTCCACTCCCTGCTGAGGGCAGCTGAGTCATGGAGCAGCAGGGGCCTGGGAAAGGGATCCTCCTAGGAGCTGACCTGCGCTGCCCCTCTTCCCCAGGAACATTGGCATCCATGCACCCACCTCCAGGTCAGGGACCCAGTGACCCCAGAGAAACTCCAGCCCAAGACGAAAGAAAGTCCTGGGTGAAATGGCTCAGGGGACTCGTAGCCACCTTCTGGAACCCCCAGCCACCTGCCTGTCCCCCCGCCCACCCCGGGTGTTCCTGTCAGCTCTTCAGTACATTCTTTTAAGAACATGCCACCAACCATCAGAGACTTGAAGAAAGAGAGCTCCTGACAGGAGGAGAAGAGATCAAGTTCAAGTGCAAAACAGAGGGGGGGAATAAAAGGGAAAAAAGAGGAAAAGTAACTAAAGATGAAAATTAAAATTCCCCAAACCTGCTTTAATCCTCAAAAAATAAAGGGAAATATTACCCCTAAGAAATTTAAAAAAAAAAAAAGGAAAAACAAAAAGAGATATTCTTGCAATGAAAACAGGTCTTAAATCCTAAAAAATATGAACATAGAAATAAAAATCTTAGTGGAGATGATGGAAGAAGAATAGAGACCATCTCCCAGATAACAAACAGAAAATGAAGGGAAGTGGGATAGAAAGCAAACAGCATGAGAGGATGACCCCGGGGGTCGGCACCTGAACAGAGGAATCCCTCCCGTGGGGATCGGGGAAACCAAGAAGCACGTTGCCAAGCCTGAGTTTCCAGTTGGAGGGAACTTGCTGAGTTCCCTGCAGAGTGAAAAACGACCCTCCCCAAAGCACAGATCCTAAAATGTCAAAATGCACAGATGGAGGAAGAGCCCAACATCTTACAGTGAGGAAAAAGGAACTTAAGCTAAGAGCCATGAACCTCAGACATTCCACAAGAAATCAGAGGTGATTTGGGTCCCAAGACTGGGAATCCATGTCTCACTTAGACCCTGGCTAGTCCCGGGAGGCTGAGCTCTCAAGGGAAGGGTGAACAGATTGTGCTTTTAGTCATGCAAGTTCCTGAGGAACTCACTTAGCAAATACCTTTTCTCAGAAAGCTACTGTGGAATGTACTCCCGCAAAACAAAGGAATATATCAAGAGGATACTAGATCAAGGTCAAAAGCATGTCCCTAAAGACATGGTGTCTTGAGACTACAGGGGACAGTAGCCTTGGGAACAGAAAAGGGAATAACTGGCAAAGGGTTCCAGAAGGCTATATTTTCAAGGGGAAAAAATGAAACTGAAAGAATATTTGGTGCTTTTTAAAAGTATTAACGAAAGGTTTATATTTCTGGTGAAGGGTTTGGGAATGAATTTGTAAAATGTACCAAAAAAAAATCTAAAAATTGCAATAACTTACAATGAAGCAGATAATGTCTATTTCTAGAATGAAATAACTTTCTGTCTTCAGAAAAAAATCAGTGTGTTTTTGTTGTTAATTATGTAAATGTTGAATGCAAATCTTACTTCAAAGTCATTAAAAGGTGAAAGTACTGAACATTTTTTATCAGAATGGGCAACTATATCCTGGTAAATTCATAATTCAAATATAAAAAATTGTAATCATCGATGGGAAAACATAAGACAGAATTATGAATCAGTTACATATGATAAAAAATGTGACATTTACTCTTGGGGAAAAACTTATTAGAAAGGATTTTTTTTGAAGATGAAAGTGTATGTCTTTATTTATTTCTACAATCTATAAGAAAGCAACTATAGTAAATCTCAGAAAGTTATTGACACTCTGGAAGGTAGCTTAACTAGAAGAAGGAATTAGTTTTTGTTTTTGTTTTTTTCCCTCAAAGAAGGGAAAACATTCTCTATAAAGTTGTGGTGACTTTTGTCAAAACTAGATGATACTATATTAATTACTTTTAAATATAAAACTTGTAATCTTATATAGCCAATGATAGCACCCACAGTAAAGTCATAATAAAGATTATCCAAGTAATATGAGATTTAAATTAGAATTTTACAATGTTTTGTAATTATTATTTTTTTAATGCACAAGTAGAGGATATTTGTAATACCAACAGACAAAAATAGAAAGTACCATTGGTTCTGCAACATTTCTTATGGTAAACTATAAAAAGTTGGATGTATCAAGGCCTGGAATATTAACATAATTTAAAAAATAATGTTAATGCAGGAATGTCACTCCAATTCAGATTGATGAACTCAACTTTCTGTGAAATAAATGTCAATTGAAATAAAAAAACTATTTGGGGAAAAATTTATGAACTAAGGCAACAAATTTTTTGCCGTTACCCACAAAATATATAGTTTCCTAGTTGAGGTGTATTGTATTAGTCTGCTCACGCTGCCATAACAAAATATCATCCAGATGTGGCGGTGCACGTCTGTAATCCCAGAAGCTTGGGAGGTTGAGGCAGGAGGATCATGAGTTCAAAGCCAGCCTCAGTAAAACAGAGGCGCTAAGAGACTTAGTGAGACCCTGTCTCCAAATCAAATGCAAAATTGGGTTGCAGATGTGGCTCAGGGTCGAGTGCCTCTGAGTTCAATCCCTGGTAGCCCCCTCAATGAAAACCAAAATATTATAGTCTGGGTGGCTCAAATAACTGAAATTAATATTCTCAGTTCTGGAGGCTAGAAGTCTGAGATCAAGACGCCAGCAGGGTTGGTTCCTGGCCAGGGCTCTCTTCTTGGATTTCAGATGGCCATTGTCTCACCATGTGTGTGTGTGGGGGGGGGGAAGAGGGGAGGGGAACTGTCTTGGTATTTTTACATCTTCATCTCCTTATAAGGCCACTCATACCATTATTGGGGCCCCACCATTGTGACCTCATCTAACCCTATAACATCTCAAAGGCCTTAGCTGTAAAGACCATCCCATTGGAGATGAGAGCTTCAACATATTGATTTGGTGGCAGTAGGTCACAATTCAGTCCGTAGCATTAATCAGCTTTCAACAGGAGGTAATTTCATGGCTATTGGTTGAGTGGATGGGGCGTCGCTGCCTAGCTGCTCCTGGTGTGTGAGGCAGAATGTGTGCACATGCCCCTGACCTAGCAACCTGCTGTCAGCTGTATGCACCTATGCACTAGGACAGACGAGAGGAGTGTTTTATGGAATCATAAAACAGAAAACATCTCAATGCACAGGAGAACAAGTAAACCAGGTATGTGCCTGCAACGGATGGAGTAGCGCCTACTATCACAGGAACGCATTTCCAAAGGGTGATTCTGTCCGCAAGCAGGCAATTTGCAAAGTATGCATTCAACAGAATGCCCCAAAATACGGAGTGCAAAAGAAAAGACAAGACATTTCCACACCATGAGTGCTATTATGGGTGCCCACACATACCACTGCACTGTCTCCCCGTCCCCCTCTTCAGCAGGCTTTCTGCTCTGTACCTCAGGCAGGGTGCCCAGCCTGCTACCAGGAAGTGCCCGCATGTCGTGAAGTCCTTGGCAAGTGACAGGCTGCTGGCCTGTGGCCTGGGCTCCTGGCCTCTGGATCTAAGGCCAGTGAGGCCCCATCAGGCCAAGGGGAAGACTGGCTGAACACTGAGCTCCACATGGCCATGTCCCCCGCCTGGCTGGCATCTCCCAAGATGGGAGGGGCAGAGCTCAAGGCCAACAGCTCAGGAGTGCATGCTGGGAGGGCCAGCGACTCTGCAGCCCTGGCCTGTCTCAGCAAGGGCCCTCAGTGGTTCTGATCCCCTTTACAGGCATGGACAGGGGGAAAGGCTCAAAAATGCCCAGATCCAAGGGTCAGCAATGCACTGGTTAGCCCAGGTCCTCCTCTGCTGCCAGTGATCCTGGCTCTAGCAGGAGCTGAGGTAAAGTGGGCCATGAGCAGGGAGCAGGCTCCAGCTGAGGGAGGCAAGTCCACGGGGCTCAGCTGAGGATCTACCCATGGTCAGGACTTGGTGCTTTGACCAAGGCACTGCCTATCTCTCTTTCTCTCTCAGCACTTATTTTTATTTCTTGCTCTAACTTCGGGGCTCCAGGAAGAGTTGCTCCCAGGGACGGGTCCAGAGACACATGGGCACCCTCAAGGTGCACAGCAGTGATGAACCCTACATTCCCTATCTCTTGTCCAGGAGGAAGGGAATCTCCTACTCCACTGACTGGTGGGGAGGTTGAGGCTCCTGGTGGCCTATTGAGGGCCAAAGCTGAGGGGGCACAGCCTTCTCTGCAGGATGAAGGTGGGTACTTCCCAGAATGTTTCTGATCCCCAGTCCCCCTCAGGTCGCCTCTGAAGCTTCCCAAATGGGATCTGGCTCCATCTCTACAATGCTCCTCCTGTGGAGGGAAGGGAGCAATAACCTGTCTGAGGCCCTAGAACACCTGCTTGTACCCAGGATGGCACTCTACCACCCAACTGTTCCCATCTGTTGGGTGGCACAGTAGGAGAAGCCTACTTCTGGGGAGAAGGGAGGTCAGGGAAGAGTTAACCCAGGGCCTCATCAATTCTGATGACAGAATTCTTCTGTAGCACAGCTACCTTCAGGCCCTTCTGGCGGCTGCTCAGCCCCTGGGGAATGGAGGTTTCTATCCTGGAGCATCCCAGCCTGTAACCTATAGAATCCTCAGCCAGTCCTGCCTACAGATCCCCACACCTCCACCTGCATACCTCCTCTGCAAGTCTCCAGGACTGTCCAGGTCATAAGCAAGCCTATGTTCTGTGAGTTCACCCAGCTCTGATCCCCCAAGTCAGCTCACCAACATGCCCAGATTTTCTACAGCATGAAGGTACTGAAGGACAAAGAGCCCACGGGCATGGCTCTGGGGAAATGGGCTCTCAGCTGACTTCTGGGAGCCACCCTAAGCCTCCTCACTTCCCTGAACCTTGGTTAGGCTTGGGTTTGGAGACTGCTAAAATGCCTTCATTAAAAAAAAAAATTTAGTTGTAAATGGATCTTTTTATTTTATTTATATATTTATGTGCAGTGCTGTGGATCAAACCCAGGGCCTCACACATGCCAGGCAAGTGCTCTACCACTGAGCCACAATTCTAGCCCCTAAAATTCATTTCTTAAGCTGCACTAGACACTTCAAGTACTCAACAGACACATGTGGCTAGTGGCTGCCACACTGGGCAGTGTAGAGAGAATACTCTCACCACTGCAGCAAGTTCTGTTGGATGATACCGTCCCAGACCTGGGGTACCAAGGGATAAGAGTCTGTCTCTAGTCTTCTGAGGGAAGTGGCTCAGTTCTAGCCCCACCCTAGTGGTGCGACTCTGGTGAGCCATTGTGTTGTGTGCAGAGCAAGAGAGCCATGATGTGTGGAGGGACCTGAGGCCACGGCTGTGTGAGAAATCTGCAAGGCACTGGTGGCCAGAAGTGAGCCAGGCTGTTAGTGCAGCCACTGCAAGTGGCCAGGACACACAGCAAGGTCCAGGAAGGTTAGTGGCATGCAGGGCACTGCAGTCCGAGGACGGGTTAGGAACACGCCTGCACTTACATGATGACGGTTTTCTTGGGGACTTTAGTCGCCTGCGCAGTGACTACAAAGAAAACAGTCAGAATAGCAAGGGTTACAGAGAAGCCAGTGCCTGGGGCTGACTCCCTGATGGCACTGCAGTGCAGCCATCTGCTGGGCTTAGGAGCACTGGCCATGTGTCCCTGGGCAGCCTGTCTCAGCTAGGAGGTCCAGTTTCCTCAGCTACAGACGGGTGAAAGCGTCTGCCCTGAGGGGCTGGGGTGTGACAGCAGGCACCCCAAGGATAGCCCACTCTCCCTCCTGAGCGCCACAGGAGCTGTGGGGAGGAGAACGAGCTGGCATCTGTTGCCTACTCAAAAGGGCCCAGGCTTTTCCTCATGCTGACATAAGCCTGTGAATTCCTCAAACATGTAGCCCAACATAGCCCTGAGGCCTAGGGAAAGGGAAGAGTAGCCTGTGGCCGTGCAGTGGGCCACCAGCCACAATGGGGCCAGGATGGTTGATGCCTTTGCCACAAAATGAGTTCAAGTCCAAAAGGTGTCTCCAGGGGAGAGGGATACAAGAGTCCTGAATGTGGACATCTGAACCCCATGCATGTGGTGAGTGTCTCCAGGGGAGGGGGCACCAGAGTGCTGCACGTGGCACATCTGAGCCCCATGCATGTGGTGGGTGCCTGAGGTCTGAGTGTGAAGGGCAGCTGTCCCAACTGTGTGGCCTTTCCTGGTTTTCCCAGCTGTTGCCCTTACCAAAGCCAGCCCATGGGGCCTATGTTTCCATCTTGCTGCTGGGGACTGGAGTTCCAGAGAGGATGAAACTCATCTGGAACCAGGCAGCACCTACTCCCAACCACCTTGAGGCCTCTTCCCTTGACCTCTGGGCAGGCCTGGGCTTGACTACTGCAGGCCATCTCCAGGCTCAGCAGCCCTCTCACTGCTCAATGGGAAGGTGGAGGAGGTGGCCAGCAAAGCCAAGCGGCCTGTACTGGGACATGGTCCCACATCTTCTGGACCAGGGGACTTTCTGCTTCACTGCACTGCAACACTGAGACAGGCTTTCCCTAGGCAACTTATGGCATTTCAAGCTTGTCGCAGATGATGAGCACAAGAGTTAGACACTGTCTGTGTGTGTGTGCATTGGAGGTCACACTGGCTACATTTGTGTGCCTGCACATGGATGTACCTTGCATACAAATGTGCACACAGGTGTACTTGTCTGCACACATATGCATGCTCAGACACGCTGCACACACATTCACACACACAAGTGTGTATACATGTATGTGCACATCAGCACATGTACATGTGTTTGCTCAGGCATGTGTGTTTATATGTGTGCATTGCTTGCACAAGCTGTGCCCAGGCATGTGTGTGTTTATAAGTGTGCATTGCTTGCACAGGCTGTGTTCAGGAGTGTGTGTGCGTTTATATGTGTGCATTGTTTGCACAGGCTGTGCTCAGGCTTGTGTGTGTTTATATGTGTGCATTGTTTGCACAGGCTGTGCTCAGGCGTGTGTGCATACTTATGCGTGCATTGCTTGCACAGGCTGTGCTCAGGCAGTGTGTGCTTATATGTGTGCATTGCTTGCACAGGCTGTGCTCAGGCAGTGTGTGTGTGTGCTTATATGTGTGCACTGCTTGCACAGGCTGTGCTCAGGCAGTATGTGTGTGTTTATATGTGTACATTGCTTGCATAAGCTGTGCTCAGGAGTGTGTGTTTATATGTGTGCATTATTTACACATGCTGTGCTCAGGCATGTGTGTGTTTATATGTGTGCATTGCTTGCACAGGCTGTGCTCACGTGTGGGTATGCATTTATAAGTGTGCATTGCTTGCACAGGCTGTGCTGAGGCATGTGTGCGTTTATATGTGTGCATTGCTTGCACAGGCTGTGTTCAGGTGTGTGTGTGTGCATTTATATGTGTGCATTGCTTGCACAGGCTGTGCTCAGGCTTGTGTGTGCTTATATGTGTGCATTGCTTGCACAGGCTGTGCTCAGGCTTGTGTGTGTTTATCTGTGTGCATTGCTTGCACAGGCTGTGCTCAGGCTTGTGTGTGTTTATATGTGTGCATTGCTTGCACAGGCTGTGCTCAGGCAGTGTGTGCTTATATATGTGCATTGCTTGCACAGGCTGTGCTCAGGCTTGTGTGTGTTTATCTGTGTGCATTGCTTGCACAGGCTATGCTCAGGCAAGTGTGTTTATACCCAGACGCCCTTCCTCAGACATCCTACTGTCCTGTCCTCTGCCCTCAGTGTAGACGCCCTTCCCCAGACGTCCTACTGTCCTGCCCTTTGCCCTCAGTGTATATGCCCCTTCCCCAGATGTCCTACTGTCCTGCCCTCTACCCTCAGTGGAGATGCCCCTTCCCCAGACATCCTACTGTCCTGCCTCTGCCCTCAGTGGAGACACCCTTCCCCAGACGTCCTACTGTCCTGCCTCTGCCCTCAGTGTAGATGCCCTTCCCCAGACGTCCTACTGTCCTGCCCTCTGCCCTCAGTGTATATGCCCCTTCCCCAGATGTCCTACTGTCCTGCCCTCTACCCTCAGTGTAGATGCCCTTCCCCAGACGTCCTACTGTCCTGCCCTCTGCCCTCAGTGTAGACGCCCTTCCCCAGATGTCCTACTGTCCTGCCTCTGCCCTCAGTGTAGATGCCCTTCCCCAGACGTCCTACTGTCCTGCCCTCTGCCCTCAGTGTAGACGCCCTTCCCCAGATGTCCTACTGTCCTGCCTCTGCCCTCAGGGGGAAACCCCCTTCTCTAGAAGTGCAGCCCATCCCAGCTGCTGCCTGCAGGAGGCCTGTGTGACCACTGCCAGGAAGGCTGCCCTGGGTCAGAGGGGGGTTATCCTGCAGGCCAGGGGCAGGGCTCACACTTCCCCACCACAAAGCAGCCTCTCCAGCGCTCATTCCGGGTTCCTGGCCACCTCCGCCTGCCCCACAGGTTCTGAGACCACGTGGCCTGCAGCCTCTGGTCTCCTCCCCGCAGCCTCCTCTTCTAGCCAGGTCATCTGCCCAAAATGCCTGCCCAGCCACCCCTGCAGGAAGTGCACCCGCTCTGAGACATGGTGGGTCTGCTGCCCCCCAGTCCTGGCTGGCTGTGCAGCTGTGACACAAGGCTCAAGCCTGAGGACCCACCTAGGCAGCATGGGCAACAGGCTCGGTGGCACCTACCTTCTATGGCAGCCACAGTCTGCTCCCTGTGGCGCTGCTCCCAGGCCGGCAGCACAGGGCTCTGCATGTACAGCTCCCCACCACCACGAGTGGAGCCAAGCCGGTTCACCAGCTGCAGGATGGACAGAAACCACTCAGGACCCCTATCCTCAAGGGACCTAGCTGTCTCTTGTCCACTCTGGTGGTCTTTAGTTTGAGGTCCCCACTGAGACTGTGTCCCCCAAAGGGGACAGGGCTCCCAGCCAGGGCCTCGCCCAGGCATCTTGCGCTGTGCAGATGGCTGCTGGCCGTGTGTGGCTCTGAGCCCCTGAAGTGCAGAGCTGGCTGGGTCTCCCTGCCTCCTGGAACTTGCATGTGGGGCCCACATGCAGGAGGCTGGCCTCTAGACAAGAGCCAGAGACTGGAGCCTGGGGGTCTTGGGGGCCCTGTAGCGGGCACACACCTGCTCAATGTCACTGTGTGCCAGGACAGGCCCTGAAGACCAGAGGCTCAGACTGGGCCTTGCCTTCAGGAGCCCCAGCCTTGGGCCTCCGGACAATGAACAGGGACAGGGCAGCTCTTCCCTCTGTAGGGTCCCACCTATGTGACACCAGGAAAAGGTGGAAACTAACACTACTTTTTACATAAATGGATGAAAGTTGAGGTCAGCACTGGGTTCCCTAGAAAGGCAAAAACCAAAGGGCTTCTTTGAGAGGGTGGGAACAATGGCAGGTGGCAGGGCTCAGCCTCGTGTGGAAGAGGAGCAAGGCCAGACATGGTGTGGTGGGTTGGGGATGATGGGTGACAGTGGCCTGGTGTCTCTGGGCCTGTGCCAAGGGCCCAGGCCCTTCCCTTGTCAAGCCCTAGTGGACAGCTGGCCATGAGGCCCCTTGCCCACCCGTCTTACCTCGCATTCATAGTGTCCCAGGTCATCCTTGCCAGCTGCTCTGACCACAAGCACCAGCAGGCCGCTGCGGGGCTCACTCAGCATCTGGTACTTGTTGCCCGCAGTCAGCAGGGCCCCATCTTTGTACCACCTAGAACCCGTCCCAAGAGTCCATGAGGCAGGGTGTGACATTCCCTGTGCTGCAGACCCGCTGCCCTGGCCCAGATTCTACAGTCCTTGGTGAACCCACCCTGTGGATGTCCACATCCAGCTTGGCCATGCTATCTTGTGGCAGAGGCCCCATGCCCAGTGGGTCTCAGCCCCACAATGCCCTCTCTTCAGTGATCAGACAGTCACTGTGCCCAGCCCCGTACAGCTGCACAACCCTTGTGTTGCAGACAAGAGCCTGAAGCCCCTCCCCTGCTGCCCCACCATGTGCTGGCCCACCTGGTCTGAGGGTGTGGGGCGCCTTCAATGGTGCAGGTGAGCTGGGCATCCTCTCCCTCCACAAAGGGCGAGGCCCGGACCTTGTTCACAAACCGTGGGGGGACTGCAGGGTGGAGAGAGACAGGGAGCCACTCTGATGGAGCTGGGGGTGTCTGAGCCCCCACATTCCTTCCTGAGCCCTAAGTGAGCCCATGACCACATAGGGCTTCCACCCCCACATGCCTGCCTGCCTGCCCTTCCCTCCCACCCACACCCAGTCCCTCATCACAGCAAGCAGAGGGATGGAGGGCCCTTCCACCCATCCACCAGAGCCACGTGGTGGGCTTGGTCAGGGTGTCTCCCTGCCCCACGGGCCTCCAGGCTCACCTTGCACCAGGATCTTTCCCAGGGTGCTGGCACTGCCAGCGGCACTGGCCGCAAAGCACATGTACTGGCCAGAGTCGACCCCAGTCAGGTTGTCCAAGATGAGGGTGCAGGAGCCATCTGGGTCTTCGATGAGGATGTGGTGAGGGTCCACTTCCACTGGCTTCCCATCTAGAAGGGAGGAGTGAGGGCTGTCGTCGAGCAGGGACCTTGTAAGCCTGCCCCGGTGGATGAGAGGCTGGGGCTGGCCTGCACCTCTCTGGGTCTGTCTCTGTTTCTCTCTCTTTCTCTCTGGTGTGGCCCAGACCTCTGTCTCTGTGTCTCTATGTCCACCTTGGACATTAGCTAGAGGCAGGGCCAGGTGGAAAGACCTGAACCTGACAGAAGACATCCACATGGACAGCTAAGTCCGTGGTAGCCCCACCACCCCAGTGTGACTCCCTGCGGACCTCCCATGTGCTGATCATGCCCAGCTCCCTGGCTATGGGCCCATTCTCACTCAATCCCACCAAGCCTACAGCTACATAATCCACTGCCTAACACCCCTTCCCTCCCACCCACACCTGGTCCCTCATCACAGCATGCAGAGGGATGGAGGGCCCTTCTACCCATCCAATCTGCAGGGGGCTTCGAGAAGGAACTCAGATTTCCATGGCTCTGCTGGACACAGGCACCAGGACACCCAGTTGTGGACAGGGACCTCTGGGTGCCATGGCGATAATGTCTGCATCTGAACTCTGGCCTGAAACTGCGTGTGACTCTGAGTTCACACATGGTGGACCCTTAGCACCAGCCTTCTGCTCAGGGGGAGCCAGGCATCCTGCTGGTCTTCCTGAGGCCACTAGTGCAATGTGCCCTTGTTGACCCAGGGGCTGCTGCAAGTGGCATGGCCATTTGGTTTGACAGTTAACCAGCTAAGCTGGGACAGCTCCACGCAAAGACCTGGCAGTAGAGCGTGGACGCCACACCCCAACTTCCCAGCCTTTGCGTGGCTGGCAGAGGAAGTGCCAGGCCTTGCTATAACACAGAGGCGGCCAAGGTAATGAGAAGATGAATCGCAACTTGATGGCCTTGTATGGCCAGCAGAAATGGCCAAAGGGAGCTGGCCGCTAGAGTGATCACCACCAGCTCTATCCACTTGCTGCCCCCGTGGCCCCAGGTGGTAGGCACATACATAGGTCATGCAAGCCCAGCAGCTCTGGATGGAGTGGCTCTGAATGGGGTGCCCTGGGAGCGCTGCCCTCCTGAGAGGTGGGGTCCGGCAGAACTGAAATCAGTCACTGAGGGCACTGACTTGGGAAGGGATGGGTGCTGGTCTCCAGAGGTCAGCAAGCTGCTATAAAAGCCAGCCTGGTCCTGAGCCCCTCTCTTCCTGTCACTGCAACTGCTCCTTTCCCCTGGCAAGACTCCCACGAAGTCATGAGGCCACCAAGGGGAACCCCACCAGATGGCACCATGCCCTTTGGACTTTCAATCTGCAAACAATCTCTTCACTTTATAAGTAACCCAGACTCAGGTGTCTTGTTGGCACATCAGGAAACAGACCAAGACACGTCGCACGTTCCTGAGACAGACCGTTTCTCGGCTAGAGCCCTTGATGAGTGAAGCGTCCCCTGGGTCTGGGACTTATCCCCTGCCAGACATGGCTGTCAGATACCACTTTTGAAAATCGGCTCTCAGCATGCAGTGGGGCTTTGGAGGAAACCAGATGCCCAACCCAGTGAGGCCTTGTGATCTTCCACTCAGGGATAGGCCAATAGGACTCCCTGAGGAACAAGAGATAAGGGCTGCCCAGCCGCATTCATCAAAAGGAAGAGAGCTTCCTGAATGAGTGGATGTCCCCCAAGGGCAGGGTGGGCTCCGCTCTCCACTCCACTCCCTGATGCAAGGCAACTGACTCCATGAGAATCTGGATCCAAGGGTCTCCACTCATGGGCTTGGGTTCGCATGGTCTAGCTAAACTGAAGCCCACTGACATGGCAGCTTGCTAGCCTCATCACCCAGGAAAGGGAAGCTGGACTCATTCATTGTTTTGGGGGCTGGCCAGAGCTCTGGGCACTCCTGGGCCCTCTCTGCCTGGCCGCCCTTCCTCGCTAGCTTCCTGGGGTCCCTCCCATCTCTCTGGCTTGCCGCCCCTTCACTTATGTTCCTCACCTCTCTGACTCTGTGAATCCCAGATCCCAAGCCTTGAAGCCTGAACCTCATCTCTTCACACTCATTCCACATTCAAACTGACCTCAGTCTCTCTCTCTCTCTCTCTCTCTCTCTCTCATCAGGGATTGAACCCAAGGGCCTGAATCACATCCCCAGCCCTTTCTACATTTTATTTAGAGACAGGGTCTTACTAAGTTGCTTAGGGCCTTGCTAGGTTTCTGAGGCTGCTTTAAACTTGCATCCTCCTGTCTCAGTCTCCTGAGCTGCTGGAATTGTTTTGAGGGCTGTGCACTAGACCTGACCCATAGTTTCAGACACACTGTATGCCAAGGACCTGCCTGCCATCTCTCACCTCCAGCCAGACATCTCTCCTAAGCTCTAGATTTATTCTCAAGCTATCCCCTCCATAACCACCTGGAGCCCAATGGGCACCTGGATTCTTCAAAACCTCACAAATCTGGGTTTCTTTCCTCCCTGCCCAGCTCAGGATGTACCAGCCTGCCTCCCTGTGGGTCTGCCCCACCTCTGTGAATAGGACCAGTGGCCTCTGCTGTCCACAACCCCTGTGCTGCTCCCTGGATGCCATCTCTCTTCCACACACCCCATGCAACCCATCAGCAAATCTGGCTGGCTCTGCCTTCAAAATGCATCCAGGATGCAACCATGGCCACCACCAACATGATGCCATGTCCCTAAGCAGGCCCTTGGCACTACAGCCAAGGTGACAGATGACAGATCTGAACCATGCCCCCTGCTGCTCACAAGACCATGAGGTTTCCATGTAGTCAATGCTCCGTGCTGCCCAAAGGAATCATGTTGATCCCTGGCACCAGCAAGGTGCCTCGGGACCCGAGAACAGTCTGCCAGGGAAGAGCCTCGGATTTTCTGGAACCTTGGGCCACAACAGATGGGCTAGCCTAGGGGTTTGTGGCTCAGGGCCAGACTGGACACTCTATTTTACAATGGCATTCATGGAAGAGGCTCTGGCCCATGCTAGCCTCTACACCAACTAGGAGATTCCTGGTGGGTGACCCGTGCCATACTGGCATCTATGCCAATGAGGAGACTCTTAGTAGGTGACCTGGGCCACACCAGCATCTATGCCAACAATGAGATTCCTGGGGGGATTCTCAGGCCATTCTGTGTCTATGCCATTGAGGAGATCCCTAGTAGGTGACCCAGGCCATGCCAGTGTCTATGCCAACGACGAGATTCCTAGTAGGTAACCCAGGCCATGCCAGTGTCTATGCCAATGATGAGATTCCTAGTAGGTGACCCAGGCCATGCTGTGTCTACACCAATGAACAGATTCCTGGAGGATGCTCCAGGCCACGAAGGCTTCTATGCCAATGATGAGATTCCTGGTGGGTGACCAGGGCAATGCTGGCATCTCTACCAATAATGAGATTCCTGATGGATGCTCTAGGCCAAGCCAGCATCTACGCCAACAAGATTCCTAGTAGGTGACCCAGGCCATGCTGGCATCTATGCCAATGACAAAATTCCTGTGGGTGACCTGGGCCATGCTGGTGTCTACACCTTTGACGAGATTCCCAGTGGATGACTAGGGCCACGCTGGTGTCTATGGCAATAACGAGATTCCTGGGCCACACTGGCATCTACACCAATGAGGAGATTCCTGATGGATGACCCAGGCCACACTGGCGTCTACACTAACAATGAGCTTCCTAGTGGAGCTCCATGTTGTCTTCTATGCTAATGTGAGATTCATAGTGGGCTTCAGGCCATTAATCTTGACTTCAGGAGGACTAGAGCCTGAGGTCAGCCACATGAGCGGTCAGCCATGCAGGTCTGACAGAGTTCCAGTGACAAATGCTGACGTCAAGTCTCATTAAGCCTCCTGGTTGGCATAGGTCTGTTTGGGTTCTCAGGTGTCACTGGGAGGAGAAGGTGCTCTTCCTCACTGCACTGGGAGCGGGAGGCTGGCAGCTCATAAGTGGTGACATTGGACCCTCCCGAAGTGCTCTTCTTTTTTCTCAGGGGCTGCAGTCTTGTCTTTATGCTAACCCTGAGCATAATAGCTCTGAACTCCAAGACCTTCTGGTGAATCACTGAACCTGAAGGCAACCTTGGGGACCAGTGAACTGGACGTCAGAAGTGAGAGTGGTCTCAGGACCCCAAGCCTATGGTGGTGCAGGAAGTGAGGATGGTCTCAGGACCCCAATCCTGTGGCAGTGTCAATTGAGACAGGCCTGGGAGACACCTGACCTCCCTTGACCTTGGCAGCTCCCATCCCTGAGCCATGTAAGGCCTGTGCTCCGTGACCCTGAAGGTGCAGTGTGATCAGCACCCTTCCTGGCCCATTAAGCTCACAGGCCTCTCCTGCACCCAGGTGCCTGCCTGTGGCCCCCTCTGTGGTCCTGGTGCTCTCTCGGCTGCCCTCAGGCATGTCTGTCTCGGCCCTGTGCTGACTCCTCACCCTGCTCATTCCCCAGGGTGGCCATGGCACCACCTGTTCACTGTCCATCCCCAGGATGTTTGCCCTTGAACAGGCCTGGACTGTCTCTTGTTCCCCATGCCCAGCCCACTGACCAGACCCCATGCTGTCCTCAGCCCCCGTGCGGCCCACCCCTGGTGGGGGTTCCTGTGAAGGATCAGTCTGTAGGCCCTGGCAGGTACCTTTGTACCAGCTGACAATAGGCTTGGGTGTGCCAGCTTTACAGTTTCCCCCAGCTCAGCCGTGTAGTCAGCCAGTTCCTCTTCAAATTCCGGAGGACCTGAGGACACATGTGGGGGTCTGAGGACTCTGAGGGTGGGATGTCAGGCCTATGTCCCCTGGGTGCACCCTGGCAAATTGCCCCCAACAACAGCAGTGGCCCCACATCCAAGGGCCTGGTTACTGACTAAGCTGGGTGTGGCTGCACGAGGCAGGGACAGACCAAGGTGCAAGACCATCACACCCAAACATGACCTGGTCAGATACCCCAAGTCTGGAGCTATGCCGTGTCCCCACTACATCCCTTTGTGTCCCCCATTTGAGTTAGGATCAGCTCAACACCTGCTCTGGGGCTCCCTGGGAGGCCAAAGCCACCAGTCCCTCAGCTAGATCTGAACAAGGGGAGAACCAAGCCACCAGTGCAAAAAACAACCCATGCCCACGTGCCCGGCCTGGGTGCAGCCCTCTGGGCATCTAAGTGATGTTCAGGTCCCCACCCCAGCACAGCACCAGGGACACTCACGCCACACAGGCAGGGCCAGGCGCTGCTGGATGCCGCTGATCTCCTTCACCCAGGAGTGCTTGATGATGACTGTGCGCGCCTGCAGCAGGTACTTGCGCACAGAGTCCTCCCGCTCATGCCACACCTCGAAGGCACGGTCGTCTCCTTCCACCTGGTCGTTCAAGTCGATGCTGCTTAACTGTTGAGGGGTGCAACATTAGTGGGAGGACAGAGCTAAGCATCCCCAGACAGACAGGGTCCAGTAGGGCCATGCCCAGGTCACCCCAGAACAATGGCAAGTTCTGCTCCAGTGGCCACCCTGGAGCCCAGGAACAGGGAAACCTCCACTGGCCTGCATGACACCCCCAGCCCCTGGCACCACAGACCTTCATCATATTCCGGAACACATAGCTGAAGGTGTCGGTGCGCGAGTCTCGTCGGGGCTTGCAGATCACCAGGTGGTTCCGAAACAGGAAGACATGGCGATTGTGGCCCTTCCAAGGCATGCGGGCCCCTGGTGCGCCCTCCCACACAATGAAGTGGCCCTGGGGTATGAGTAGATGTGGTTGGACTGTGGTTGCCTGGCCCCATCCCTGGGCGCAGACCCCAGGGTCATCTATGAGCCCAGCACCCACAAAAGCCACACCCCACCACATGGCAGCAGACGCAAGTCCCCCCACCTGGCGGATGGGCTCCCCCAGGGCCTCCAGGGTGCCGGGGTAGTTCTCCATGAGGGACACATGCAGCTTGTTCTCAGCACGCTGGGGCAGCGCTGACACGACTGCGTAGGCCTGCTCCAGAAGGGCGCAGTTCTGCCGGTTCCGGGCCTTGTTGCGGATCAGCTCCTGAGGCGGACCAAGGGTCAGGACCCAGACGGCTTCAGCCCCAAGGCCTGGCCTGGATATTCAAGGCTGGGGCAGGACAGGGCTTCCCACCTTGAGCAGAGCCTGGTACTTCTGCACCCACTCCACCGGCTGCTCCAGGTAGTGCTGCAGTGGGGGTGGGGGTGGCTGCGAGGGGTCCCCAGCGGACAGCATTTCCTCAGCGCATTTCTGTAGGCACCACAGGGCGGGTTTCGGGCAAGAAAGCACAGCCCCAGTTAGGGCATCCTGACAGTAGAGGACATCTCAGGGGCACTCTCACACCTGGCCCTGAACCTGGACAATGGCTGTGTTACCATCTAGCCGGAGGCATGCACAGAACTTGGGCAGTGAAGTGGCCAGCCCAGGAGCACAGAGCTACAAGGCTCAAGGGGCCCTGGGGACTGTGGGGGAAGAAATTAGGGAATATGAACTAAGGCCATGAGCACAGACAAGGGCTAAGCCTCAGGGGACTTTCAGGTCAGTGAGTTTTCTGGTGGGAGTCAAGGCCAGCACTAGGCCTGGGAGCAGCCAGGGAGGAGCCCGGTGGCCAACTCCATGGAGCCAGGCACAGGCACCTTGTAGAACTCCTGGACGGGCGTGCTGACAACCACAGACTCTGCCTGCACACGGCCCACCAGGAACTCCAGGTACTTCTCAAAGGCTTCCTGGTTCTTGATGAAGCACATGGCCACATCGTCATCTGTGTCACAGCGCTGCAGGTCCTGCAAGAAGCTGCCACAGAGAGGGACAGGGTCAGGGACAGGGTCAGGCACAGCTCATAGCCCAGTCCTGGGCCCTCTCCTTGAGAGGCTATGGTTCTTGCCCAGGAGTGGGTTCTGGGCCTGTGAGATTGAGTATACTAAGCTGGGTGTGCAGACACGTGGGCACGTACAGAAGTGCATGGGTATGTACACTTGCCCACGAGTGTGCAGATGTGTAGTATGTGAGCATGTATATGTGGGTACATGCATGTACATGTGCACGTGTGTGGGTGCATGTGTGCATGCATGTGACTGTGCATGTATACACAAGTGTGCAGATGTGACCATGCATGTGTGGCATGTGTGTATAATATGTGTGCATGTGTTTGCCTGAATGTGTCTGTGGATGTGCACATGGCACACACATGCACTCAAATGCTTGTGTGAGTGTGCAAGAGTGCACGTGCATGGAGATCAGCATGCATGTGAGTGCACATATCTATGTGTATCCAGCATGTATGCACATTTTTGTACAGGATTCACATATGTATGTGTGCACACATGTACACTATGTGCACACACATATCAAGCACATGTGCACGCACATTTGAGGCTGGGTGCGTGAGCATATGTGGTGTGCACATGGGACTTCCCATGTGCCCGTGTACATTCATGTGCATGCACATGGGCCTGTGTGAGTGCTCATGGGTGGCAGGTATTCTGCAGCCTTCAACCCATATGGCGAGCGTCTGTCACTGGGGCATCACACAAGTGGGATGTGCCCATGGGTAAATCGAGTTCCTACCCCAGCTGCTGAGTGTCACCCTCCACGAGGCCTGACCCACAGCTGTGCGTGCACCTCACATGCATGTGTGTGGCCTTGCCTACCTGCTGTGGAAGCGACTGATGTCCTGCACATTGCGAAAAATGACTGCCTTCTGGCTGGCCACGGCTGCTGGTGCTCGGGGAGCACGGTCCAGTTGCTGTATGTAGTGGCTTTGGAGGAACTGAAGCTCACCCACGAAGGTCTGCTCTGAGCTCAGCAGCTCCTGGATGACAGAGCTGGCGGAAGAGTGGCATCAGGGGGTGCCCAGCAGCTGCCCTGCTCCCACTGTCCCTAGTCTCCACATGGGGACTAGGGACACATGGAGAGCTTGCTCCCTTGCACTGCAGTTAAACGGGGTTCCTGTGATCAGGAGCCTGTCACCAAGCTTCAGAAAGTGGGTAGGTGGTGGAGCAAGGGCACCACTTCTTCCCCAGGAAGCCCTCCCGCACGAGGCTCTGGGAGGGCACAGCTGCAGACACCAGGGGCAGGACCGTGACCTAAGGAGGCTCACACAGCTTCAGCAAGCACAGGTCCCCCATGAAGAAGCAGGGCAGAACGCCAGCTGGCCCTTGAGGCCCAGCAGCCAGCTGTGGCTCCACCCTCAACCCTCCCCAACACATACCTCAGCCTGGTCTTGTACTCATCCTCGGACACGGCCTCGGGGAATTCGGGGGCCTCACTGGGCCCCCACTCAGGAGACAGCTGTTGAGAAACAGGAGTTTGTCCCAGGGCACCAGTTTGTTCCACCTCCTCTGTGGCCACCGGGCTCCTGTCCCTTACTTCCAGGGTTCTCTGGCGAAGGGCCAGGATCCCAGGGCCTTGGCACCCTCCCCCAGCTCCGGACTACCATACCTTGAGCCTCTTGTCCAGGTAGGCTGGTGACACCCAGCCTTGCCTGGAGGGGCTGGACTTGGTGGGCTTGGTGCGCACAAGCCAGCGCAGCGGGTGGGCTGAGTCCAAGACCTCCACATACTGGCCTTCCCGCAGTGTGATGACATCCTGCTCAGCCCCCAGGGGTAGGTGGTCGGCCGTGGCCACGTAGATATCAAAGATCTGATAAAGAGAAATGGGCCTAAATCCTGGGGCCAGAGGGGTGAGGCCTGCCAAGGCCCCCCATGGCCCCCCACCTCTGAGGAGGGAGAGGTTCTCCCAACCCCCTAAAACCCCCAAGAGCACAGAGGGGAGGGTGCTGAGTCCAGGGGCCGAGGAGGTACCCAGTCCAGGGCCACAGGGCAGGAGCCCCCAGGGTCACTCTGCACAGATGGCAGTGAGAGGGCTGGCTCCTGCCCACGTGGATGGGCGCCTAGACTGTGGTTGCTCACAGCGCCTTGCTGCCCACTGCCCCCTGCAACCCAAGAGGTGGTGGGCTCTGGAGGCAAAGGTGCACTCTCCACAGATGGCAGTGAGAGGGACATCAGAGGTAGTGCTCTGCAGGAACCCACGTGCAGAGACCCTGCCCTCTGCTCCAACCTCTGGTGTCCCTTGGTGTCTCTGGGGGTGATGCCCCTCCCTTGGTAGCACCAGGCCCTTGCAGCCTCCCATCGTCTCTTCAGCCCTGTTCCCAAGGGTCCCAGCCCACCCACCTCTCCTCGGGAGTCCCCATCCTCTGACTCCGAGGATGACTCCTGGACGCTGGAAGAGGGCCGCGACCGGCCATGCCGGGGGGAGGCAGACGGAGTCTTGGACTCCTCATCACTGTCACCTCCAGGCACCTGCAGCTTGGCTGGGTGAACACAAGGGTTGTGATGTCCCTGGAAGGCTGTCCCCCTACTGCCTACCACCCAGCCAGTCTCCAGGGCTCCCAGGCGCAGAGTCCTAGCTAGGCCCCATGCGAGGACACAGGGTCCCAGCCTCCCCTGGGGACCCTGGATGCCCATCCTGGCCCCCTCACCCTGTGTGATCTTGGCCGACACCATCTCAGTGATCTGGGAGGTGAGTTTCTGTAGGAATTCCTCTGTGCCCACCTTAGCGAGGGACAGGTGGCCATGGGCCTCCTCAGCTACCAGGGCCTCCCCTGGGGGAACAAACGCAACACTGTGGGGTCATGCTTCCCCCAAAAGTTCACTGCAATTCTCCTAGGGGCTGACGGTGAGCAGGAGGCCAGGCCCTGGCAGGGAGACCATGAGGTGGTGCCAGCAGGAAGAGACCAGTGAGGTCAGCAGGATGCAGAGCCTGTGACCAGGGATGAGAATGAAGGGAGCGGGTCTGGACAGAAGAGGCAGCAAGTGGCCAGAGAACGGCAAGCACAGCTAAGAGGCAGCAGGTGGCAGGCAGGGCTACAGGCAGATGGTGAGGGAGCTGAGGACAGCGCTGGGCAGGGTCCAGCCTGGCATCAGGCTTGAGGCGGGGTTGGGGCTGTGGGGGCCGAGGTGACTTTGTGGCTCTTCTTAACATCTGGAACCCAAACCTCCACATAGCCCACTGGGCCTGGGCCCCCTGACCACAGAGGTCAGAACAGCTCTGACTCCAACCAGAGCTGGGAGCTGGCCATGAGAGGGCAGGGACCTGCCCAGAGCCCAGGCTGCTCAGGTCCAAAGGGCGGCACCCCCTGCACCCAACCCGGACATACCTTTCCTCTGCCCAGCAAGGCCGGTGAGACCAGCAGACTCTGACATCTGTGCTGAGATGGCTTGGGTGGTCCTGAGGGGAGGAGGGGTGTCCTGCAAGCCCAGCTTGGACCCACCACTCTGCTCCCCACAGAGGGGGCCTAGGGGCCAGGACACCACAATCAAGGGCTCCACACCAGACGGGGCCCATAAAAACTTCATTTTACAGTGTGGAGAAGCTGCACAGGGAAGGGGGTGGCCACCCACAGGGCTACACCACCCTAGCCCCCTGGGTAAGTCAGTCAGGGCACCCACTCACCCCTGTAGGAAGGTAGAAATGAGAGCCTCCTTCATCTTCTCCTGCTCCTCCTCCTTGGGCACTGTCCAGAGATCCAGGGGAGCTGTCAGGACCAGTCCTGTACTCCGACACCTTGAGTCCTGGGCTGGGACCCCTACCCAGGACATCTAGACCACCCTGGGGGCCCTGCCTGCACTGTCCCTAAGAAGCCCTGGCAAGGGTCTATGCCTAAGCCCACCTCCCTGTCCACTCTCAGCACTTGGTCACCCATGGGGTTGGGGGACAGGCCTGCCCTCCAAGCACCATCCCTCAGAGGGGCTGAACAGAGGGCTCTGGGCAGGGCCCGCAGGCCATCTGTACACCATGCAGGCAGAGCTGAGGTTCCAGGCCAAACTGGCCTGCACCACTGGGCCCAGACTGCTCTTGGGCTCTGCAGGAGAAGGATCACAGGTGGGTGAAGGCCATACATCCCAAGCTGGTTCCTCACCACACCCAGGCTCCCTACTCACGGCCTGAGACATGCAGGCTGGCAGAGCAGAGGGCCTGGCCAGCGGCGTTGGTGGCAATGCACGTGTAGGTGCCCTGGTGTTGCCGGCCCACATCTAGCAGGACCAGGCTGTGCTGCTGGGCAGAGCTGGCCATAGTGTAGCCTGGGGTGTTGGGGCCAATCCACAGAACGCCTCTCTCGGCCTCCTCCTTGAGCCAGTGTATGGTGGGGGCTGGGCATCCTGTGGGCAGGAGAGGGCTCAGTGGGTACACAGTCCCACTGGCTATGGGCCTCCAGAAGAGGGTGCTTGGCCAGAGTGATATGAGGGGTGGAGCAGGAGGCCATGCAGGGTGGCATGGGTGGCCTGTGGGAGGGTGGCATGGGCGACCCATGGGAGGGTGGCATGGGGGCCCTGGGGGGGTGCTCTTTCTCCGGGGAGTGAGGATGCCCACCTTCCACCTTCGCCGAGAATGTGATGCTGGAGCCCCTCTTCACTTTCTTGGGGGTGAACCTCTCCAGGATGTGGGGTGGCACCAACTGCTCACACACATCTGGGAGAGCAAGGACAGCCATGGGGACACCCGGCACCCCTCCTTCAGCTCCCATGTCCTGATGTCCTTGTTCTGGGAACCCCAGGTAGTTCTCTGCGGCCTGTGCCTGTGGCCCCAGAGAGCCCTCTTCCTGCACCTCCACCACTACCAGGCCCAGGGCTGGTCCACTCTGGCCTCATGCCCACAATCCACCCAGCCTCTGTCTGCCCACAGGGCCATCTCACCTGATGCTGACTTCTCTTCTGGTTCATCAGGACCTGAAAAGTGCAGAGGGAGTCAGATGTGCAGCACGGACAGATTCCCTTGCTTCCCTACACGTGGGAAGGTCCTGGTCCTACTGCCCAGTGGGGGGACCTGGGCATGGCCCCACCCATGGTCAAAGGTCCATTACCCTGCCTGAAACCTTGGCCAAGAGGCCAAAGAACTCACACTCCAGTGTACATCCGTGTGACATCCCCACCCTCCCTGTGCCCACTGGGAGTCTGGGGCCCTGCCTGGAACCACATGGGCACTGGGAGATGGCAGTTGGGGCTCCACCCTGAGAGGCAGGAGGAGGACCCAGCAACAGTCTATCCGCAGGACCAGTATGGGTCAAACTGGGAGTCAGCTGTCAGTGCTCAGAACGTTTGGGAAAATAAGGACACAGGAGTTTTCTTGTCAGAGCTGCCACTGGGGCTTTGTGCGGGTCTGCTGGGCCCAGTGTTCATCTGCTTCCCCCAAGAGCCTGCTCATCACTCAGGGTGTCCAAGCCCCACTGGGCACCCGCTCCTGTGGGGCAATTCTGCCATCTGTGCCACTGTGCATAGGGGCAATGGGCTGGGCCCAGCCTGATGGGGCCTGGCATGCAGTACATGTGGCACTGCTCACTCCTTCAGGGCACACACCTCGGACCAGCAGCCGGGCAGATGAGTAGGCAGCACCAACAGCATTGCTGATATAGGCCGCATACTGGCCAGCGTCCTCCCGGGTGACAGAGACGATCTCCAGGGTGTGCAGTGTCTTCTTGTCAGCCATGCGAATGTGGGCTGATGTAGACAGGGGCTGGCCGTCTTTGAACCAGTACAATCTGGGGACTGGGTAGCCTACCCCATGGAGGAGAGTGGTCAGCACAGGACCATTCTCAATGGGCACTATACTCTTTCGATGGGAGACAGACAAAGGCCCAGAAAAGAGGTTGCTCAGAGGCCAGCCAGCCTCTGGTGTGGGGGTGGGGTGGCAGCCTCCTGTTGCCCAGCAGCAGGCACACATGACCTCCTGACCTCCACTGGTCAGGCCCTTCCCATGTGTAACCAACGGGAGACAGCTCCTGGCCTCCCTCCAGCTACGGTGCCCACTCCCCAGCACCCTACCTTTCACCTTGAGCTGAAATTTGGCCAGGCATGTACCAGGGGCCACCTGGAGGTCCCTCAGCTCCTCCACCACCTGGGGCAGCTGCCCCTCATCTGATTCGGTTCCCTCTTGCTCCCGGCTGGCAAAAAAGACAAATAAGGGGGTAGCCATAAAGTGGAGCAGGCTGAGGGTCCAGGCGGGAGGGCCCACGGGGTGAAGGTCAGAGGTGGATGGGTTTGAGGTTCCCTGTCTGCTGAGTGGAGGGGCAGAGGGACAGAAACGGCCAGGGTCTGACTGAAAGCTGCAGGCTTGGGAAAGTCAATCTAAGCCACCCAGCCCAGATCACCACTTCCCGGGAGGCCCTGGGCCGCTGTCTGTGTGGCCCCACCTAGACAGGTATCCCTGGGCACTGAAGTAGGATGAGGTCTCCGTGGCGTCTGCGGCAGTGTCGTAGTCTGTGCTGGTCACTGGGGAGGAAAAGTGAGTGGAGGAGGCTCAGGACTTTGGGATTTCAGGGGGACGCGCCCTCCTGGGCCTGCCCACCCCTGCTGTTCCCAGCCTCGTTCTTCCACACCCATAACTAACTGCAAGCCTCTTAGGCCCAGCACAAAACGTCATATGACCTGAGTCTCCAGGAACAGCAGACAGGGACAGTGGCAGAACCTTCTGGTTCCATCCTACCAGGGCACGAGAGGTTGGAGACACAAGCCTCAAAACCAAGAGAAAGAGACTTGGATTTCTGACCAAGAAGGGGCAACAAGCTGGACTTCCACCACTGTGGGCCAAGCGAGAGTCCCCAGAGTGCCCATGCTGAGACACTACCCCAGCAGGATGGTTGGGAGGTGTGGCCCTGGGCCTAGGGCCAGTGGGAGCTGAATGGCAGCTGAGACCCCTGGCCCTTCTTGCCACGTTCTCAGTGACGTTCAGGTAAAATTGGGGGACTTTAAAAGATTTCTTAGACAACAAAATGGAAGAAAATAGTCTTTTACAAATGGTGTTGAGCAAGAGTGAACTTGAAGCCTTACCTCACACTCACAAATTCCCCCCAAGGGAATCAAAGACCTCAACTTAAGAGCTACCACCAAGTTTCCAGAAGAAAGCACACATGTGAGTCTTTATGACTCACATTCAGGCAGCACTTGCATAAGTGTGGCGAAGCCCAAGCAGTCAAGAAAGAGCAGAGACCCTAGCCTTCATCAGGCCAGACACGGTGCCCCCAAGTACATGGCCAAGAAAGGGAAAGACCGAGGTCATGCCTCTGATGCAGTCAGGAATCAGGAACACGTGAAGAGCTCTTTCAGCTCTGGAAGGAGACCAGCCATCAGTGCCCACCATGCCACAGCTCCAAGCATGCCTGTATGCAGGGGAGCCTCCACCACGACCCCACACACACCAGCAGCAGTTCTGTGGCCAGGGCACCTGCCAGCTGCATGTCCTCTAGCCCAGCTCAGCTCTGACCCTGTTTGCCTGGGGACAGGTCAGGCCCCAAGACAACCTGCTTCAGCGGCTAGTCAGAAGCCCAGGCTCCTCGCTGGGGTGGACCCAGTGGATATAAATCAGGACCCATGGTCTCCCTGGGGCAGGGTTAACCTGCCAGGGCAGCTCACAGAGCCAACCAAGGGTCCTGTTGCCTAGGCTGAAGGTGACTTAAGGACACCTCAGGAGCAGCCAGATGTGAGATCATGTCGGGCAAGCTGTGGTGGGCACAGCCCCTGCCAGCACCTCTGTTTCCATCAGGCCGAAGTTCCCTGAGGCCCACAGCCTGGGCACCCTACTCCAGCTATGTCACATGCCATCCTCAGTGGATGGGGTGGGGCCCTTTCCAGGCTTCCTGTCAAAGCTTGGTCTTCCTGGACAGCCTGCCCACCAAGGCTACAGGAACCCTGCAAGAGTCACCTCATTAGAACAACAGAAACCCTCAACACCCAGGAGATCCCAGGCCCATGAGCACCATCAGGAATCTAAACAAAGAGCAAGTGTCCTGACACTCTGTGGCAGCAGCCACCCGCATGCCCAAGAGTCTCCTGCAGCAATAGCCAGGGCTCCAGAGCAGCCCCAAGGCAGTGGCTGAGCAGCTGGGCTCCCCTGGTTCCTCTTCCACACCTTCCTGGTCTCCCCAGCCTGGAGGCCTTCGGCAGACACAAGAGACCTCCACCCTCCACCATTGGGCTCCCGGGGGAACTGTGGCCTTGAGCTTGGCTCAAGGGAAGTCTCCACCAGCTTAAGACCTGGAGGCCCTAACTCCTATCTGGTCTAAGACCAGAGCCCTGGATCACTCTTCCAGCCCTGCTCAGGAGACTCTCATCCCCACCCTGGTAACACAGACCCCCAGAGTGCACTCACGCTCCACTCGGAGCTCAGCCTTGGTGGAGGAGACGCCCACGCTGTTCTCCGCCAGGCAGCGATAGACGCCCATGTCTGTGGGCACCACAGCACTGATGATGAGCTGGTGGCCACCCTGCTGGTCCTCATTGATCATGTAGTGGTCATCCTCCTCCAGCAACTTCCCGTCCTTGAACCAGCGAACACTGTGCACAGGTTGGCCCGTCACCACACAGTCGAAGCTCACGGGGTACCCATCCTGCACCTCCTGGTTCTGCAGCTCCGTCAGGAACACGGGGGCTAGAACAGCAGGCAGGGCATGTAGCATGTTAGCCTGGGCGTGCCACTCACGCCTGTGGCCACAAACACACCGATCACACCAGCTGGGTGGTCTGACATGTGTGAGCTGCCCGGCAACAGGCCATGTGGGAGCACCTGCAGACCTGACGTGACACAGACCCTGAAGCTTGCCTGCTAGGCTTAGCCCTCTTCCCAGCTCTCTAAAAGTCTCTCCTGCTGCCCAGGCCACCAGGAGGCAAGAGGGATGAAGCGCTAGACAGGGATGGGAAGAGCAGTAACTGCGGAAGGCTGAGGGCTGTCCGGGATCTGGAGTGTAGGAGAGCAACTTCTGGGCGTGCCAGGGTAACTGATCCCAGCTACCTCCTGTCCCTGCAGAGATGTGGCGTGGCTGATAAGTAACTCAGTGGGTGAAATGGAAGTGAAGTGCCTTGTGGAAGTGGGTGCCTATTCTATACGGGTTATATCTCCAAGACTCCTCGGGAAAAAATAAATAAAACTCTCCAGAAAGTAAGTATTCACATTCCCATTTTGCCCACATGAAAGCCGAGGCTCCGATAGACTGTGGCTTCCCTAAGCTCACACAGCTAATAAGAGGCAGAGCTGGGATTCAAATTCAGCTCTAGGATTCAAATTCAGCTCTGTTCAATGAGTCGGGACTTTCTACACCTCGGAGGCTGCACTTGCAGAGTGCTGGAGCCCAGGTAACCCCTGGACCTCTCAGCTGGTGCTGGCCACTGCTGGCCTCACTCCTCCTCTACCCCCTTGGACTCCAGCTCCAGACCCAACTCTGTGGAGCAGTTGGACTCAGCGGCATCAGAAGTCAGCTGAGTGGACACTGGCTCCGGAGGTGCTGCAGGGGCAGGGGCCGCCTTGCCAATGCGCATCTCCACCCCCCTGGGCCCCTGCTCCACCAGGCTGATCTCCACCCCAATGCCCATGGTGGTGAACATCTCTCGGAAGCAGGTGACTGCCCTGTGAGCTTCGGCCAGGGCCTCGAAACGGATGCAGACAAAATTCTCATCCTCGCGGTAGGTCTGCCAGTCCGCAGGTTGCTCTGGCTCCCCGGGACCCTCGTCAGCGCTAAGAAACAGCTCCTCGTCAGAAACCTCTGCTGGGCCTTTGGTGCGGAAGAGCCGGTGCAGACGCCGGGCAGCGCGGTGGAAGGCGTCATCCAGCTCGCCCCCGGAGGAGCTCTCGGCCTCACTCTCGGTGCCACTGACCACCACACAGGCGCTATGGCTCACACAGCCAAACTTGTTGCTCACCTGACAGGTGTCGCGACCAGTGTCAGCACGGCCCAGGCCAGTGACCAGCAGGGTGCATGTCCCATCTGCGAGCTGGTCGATGTGGTGGTGCCGCCCGTCAGTGAGCTCTACGCCGTCTTTCAGCCAGCATGCTCGCACATCAGCCTTGCTGGCTACCACACACTCCAGCCTCAGGGCATCCCCCACCTGGGCCTCAGTGTCCCCAAATGTGTGGGAGAATACGGGTCCTTCCTGCTGCTTCATCTCCTTCCGGACCTTGTAGCCCTTAAAGGCAGCCTGAATCTTCACTGCTGCTTTGTCCATGGAGGGGTCGCCCAGATCCTCAGCACTCAGACCTATCGGTGGTGGGTGCACCTGGGCTGGGTGCTCCTGCTGCTTCTGTGGTTCCACAGAGGAGGGTGCTGGGGCCCTGGCCTGTGGGCACAGAGCACAGTATCACAGTGAGACAGGAGCCGCGAGGCCAGACACACAAGACCAGGGCCCAGCACTGATCTCCGCACGGCTATCCATTCTGCCTCTCAGGCCCTGGCAACTGTGCCAGCCTCATGGAGTATGAGGTACCTGCTGGCTCTTGTTGCTATCACAAAGCAAGCCCAACTCCCTGAAATCACTCTATACAGTCCCCACTGGGGACTGATGGGTAATGAGGGACACCAGAGGGACTGGCCCCAGCTTTATAGGAAAAGGCTTTAGCAGTAGATGGATGATGGACGGGTGGAGAAATCGGTGGAAGGAGGGACAAGCACGTGGGTGGTAGTGGCAAGGGTAAAACACTGGGCCTCCCCTTGCAAGCCAAGTAGAGGCTCACCTTGCTGACCAGGGGTGAGACCCCAGGCCGCCCAGCCTTCTTGAGGTAAGTAACCAGGGAAGGTGTGCCTGCCCGGGACTCGTCGTCAGAGCTGGTGTGCGAGAGGTCAGCCTCTCCAGTGCGTGCCAGCTCATCAGCTGTGGAGTAGCCCTCAGAGAGGCCAGGGGCCACCTCCTCCACCTCCTGCCGTAGGTGATGCACGCGGCCATCCTCCTCTGGAAGCTCACTGATGGAGTCCAGCGTGGGTTCACGGCTCATGCGACGCTTCTTGGCCAGGGCCTCCCACAGCAGGTGCAGGTCACCCTCCTGGGCTGCCTCAGGGGGCAGGCTGGGCTGTGTGGGCGCCTCGTCCCCAGAGCCAGGGGTCAGCACCACTGAGGAGAGCAGGAGGGTATCAGCGGAGCTGTGACCCCAAGCCTATCACTGGACCTCTGTTCCCCACTTGGCACCTGGTTTTACCAGGTCTAGAAGCACTGAGCCTCAGTCTTCCCTCCCTATGTCAGTTCACCTCCTGCACAGACAATGTGGTGACCAGAACAGAAAATGGCTCTGCACAGTGAGCCTGGGCCTAGATTCACAGGCCCACACTGCAGGGGTGGGACACATGCACAGGGAATGCACCTGGATCAGGCTCCGAGGTGGGGCACTGACAACCTCCCGGGAGAAAGTGATGGGGTGGGACAGGCCACCCCCTTCCACATTCAAGGTTTCCCAGCCCAAAACCTAGTACTCACCCTGGAAGGTAGCAGCCTCCATGGAGGCCAGGGCGTGGGCAGGGCCACAGCGGTACTCGCCCTGGTCTTCTGCGCTGAAGCCCTTGATCGCCAGTGTCTGCTGCCGCCCCCGGGAAAGGACCTCAAAGTGCCCACTGGGTTGGATGCACTCCGTCCCCTTGTGCCAGATGACCTCGCCGGCCTCAGCTGCCACCTCCACCTCCAGACAGACATCCTCTCCGGCCACCACCTGCCGGCTCACAGGGGTAGGGGGCGGGGGAGGAGCAGGCTCCACTGGTTCTGCTGGGGAACAGTGTCCACGGAGGACAGGCCACATCAGGTGTGGGGGCATTCCAGGGTCCAGACCTCACCCTGCCAACTCTTCCCTCCACCTTGGAGAAGCTGGGCATTCTCCAGGACCAAGATGGCTACTTACCCAGCCTGACCATCTGGGGCAGGTGCACAGGTTCCCCAGCACCTGCAGGGCCCACAGCAGCCACTCGGAAATGGTAGGTCTCCCCAGGAGTCAGTCCATCCACCACACACTCAGGCCCAGGCACGAGCTCGTGGCACAGACGCCACTGGCCCTTGGACCCCTCCTTCATCTCTACCCGATAGCCACACAGACCCCCTCCACCATCGCTTGTGTGAGCCACCCAGGACAGCTATTTCAAAGAATGGTCATTGTTTCATGGAGAAGCAAATGAATTTATTGTTGATGGATTAAATAGTCCATAGATGTCTGTTCAGTCTATTTGATTAATGTTTTCCATTTAGTTCTGAAGAATCTAAGCTGGCAAGTTTTTCTTTTTGGGTGGGCATGGTACAGAAAGGTTTCCCCAAACCTCAGCAGTGCAAAGAGTATGCAGTGTGGTCCTCACAAGGCCTTTCATCTGCCACGAAAACTCTGTGTTCCATATATGGCTCCCTCCAATTGTCACCTCAACCAGCCCCCCAACACTAGACCATTTTATAGGAATCTTGTTTTGTTTAAAAGCATTGACCCAGGTGTTGGGTATATGGCCTAGTGGTAGAGTGCTTTAGCATGTATGAGAACCTAAGTATGGTGCTTATCTCTTTAAAAAAATGACTTGCCAAAATTATTTTTGCCAATGAAAAAGCTTATCAAGGGAGATTGAGGGATACTGGCTGATGTGGCCCTATGCAGAGGTCCTGACCTGAAAGCCTAGAGAAGCAGAGAGTCCATGAGTGTCTCCATGCATCTATTCACTCATTTTGCAAATTTGACTGAGTCGGAAGATAAAGTGCAAGTCAGTTATGTAGGTTAGAACAGTGTCCAAGATAGTATGTCTGGTCTCCTTCATTTCAGTTAATATTTAGGGGTAAAACAAATTAAGTACAATAAATACAATGAAGAAGGCCCTGTAAAGGACACAAACTAGGCATTCAGTGTTCACGGTTCCAAGACTGGCTTGCTTCTGAGTGAGGGCTTCATTGTCCTGTGATGGCAGGAAAAGTGGGAGCAAGGTGCTACCAGAGGCATTGGATGAAGTGCAGGGATATGAAATAATGCCACAGGCCCTGAGGGGAGGGAGCGAGATCAAGGGAGGGTACAAAAGGATTACGGAGATCATTGCCTGGTCATGGGGACTGTGGACCATGGTGAGTATTTTGAACTTTATTCTAAGAGGAATAGGAAGTCATCTGTGCCTGAATCAGGGTGGGTGTCATGGGTTGGCTCCTGGTATAAACTTTCTTCATTGAACTGATTTTGTTTTAACCCAACTGTTATGTTGTTCTCCCATTTTCATTATATCAAGGTCTCTAATTTTGTTGGACCATTCATTTAATGAAGACTTTTTGTGTTCCTTGTGTTACCACGTTTCTCTGATTCTTCTTGACCCTAGTAGCTTGAAAAGGTGCATGCACATTTGAAGAAACCATTACTTCTTCCAGACTTAAGGACTTATTTGAGGATGGAAAAGCTTTTTCCTGCAGAGCAGTACGGGAGGACAAGCTGACCTAGTATAGCACTGGTCTAGTGGCATGGAGCAACATCTTTGTTATCTGAGGTTGAAGGATGCATTGCTTCTCTTTTAGCAGGCACAACTGTTGGTAACATGAGAACCTTCATGGTCATTGGTGGCTAGAGCTATGGGAAATCTAGAGTTGCTATGAGGACTAGCTGGGTCATAGATAGTGCCTCTAGATCAATGCAGAGAAGACTAGAAAAGGTGAAAGACATATGGGCCAGGCATTGTGCACACTTTGGTGCAGTGTCAGCTGCAGGCATGTGCAATGTAGACAGGCTACCTGTGGGCAGAGAAGTAGTAAGGAAAAGCTAGGACCAAGGACAGAAGCCAGGGCTGGCAAAGAGGGCCTATGAGGTGGGACCTAGTTTGTTAAAGCACAGGACTGTAAGATCAGATCTGATTGTAGACACATAGGGCTTCAGGGAAGGACCAGAAGTAGAGCTTTGCCTGGCTGCTGTGTATCTACAGATCTGGGGCCTGATCATGGATGCATAAAGCTAGAAACCTCACCTGTGAATTGAAGTATGGTGGCAGGGACATGGAGGTGTTGAGGATGGCTGTAAACATGCACTATTTTTTTTGTGAGTGGAACTGAGGAGAAACGTGTGCAGTGGCACAGAACAACTCTCTTCAGGCAAAGCTACATGGTGGTGGGGATGGTTAATGGGACTCTGGGTGCTTACATATGTTAATAACACCATGAAACAGAGCTGGTGACACGTGTATGTAACTTCAGAGGCTGCTAAATATGGCGAGCAGTGGCTGGTGGCAGGTGTTGGAAGTGGTATTGTGCATGTGCAACTGCCAGTCCAACATCTGGCAGTGTGCATGGATATGGCTGCAGGTGTACACCCATCACATGGGATTGTGCCTCCAGTATGGGCTGCAGCCTTCATGTTCTCTTGCACAGGAAAAGGCTGTTTGGTGACCTTGAGTCTGGATTTGTGGCAACTCTAGCTGAGGTTACCTTGGGTAGGCAGAATCTAGAGGTAGTGGTACAGGTGCTTGGAGACTGTGAATGCAAACACCTTTGAGGCTTTTTGTAGTAGAGAAAGATACAAAATAGAACCGAAGATATGGCTCAGTGCTGAGGTGCTCCTGTGTTCAAGTCCTGGTACCCCAAAACAACAACAAAAACCCCATGATATTTGGTAGTATAATTTTGTAGGAAATTGAGAAAAACTTGCAGAAAGGTGTTGTGGAAACTAAGTAATTATTTTGAGGCTATAAAGTTGTTTCCAGTCTTACCATGTAAATAAAATAAATTCTAAAATACTTAAACAATTGGTAAAATTATAACAAAATTTCATATTTTTTGGAAAGGCTTTATAAGTAAATTTCAAAAATTAAGAAAAATTAAGTGGATTAAATGACAATTTTAAAAATCCCTCAGGCATAATAAAGCATATTTTTTTTAAAAAAAAGAGAGAGTGAGAGAGGAGAGAGAGAGAGAATTTTTGATATTTTTATTTTTTAGTTCTCGGCGGACACAACATCTTTGTTGGTATGTGGTGCTGAGGATCGAACCCGGGCCGCACGCATGCCAGGCGAGCGCGCTACCGCTTGAGCCACATCCCCAGCCCGCATATTTTAAAAGAAAAAACAACCTAGGAAAATATCCTAAAATATATGAGAAATACAAATTATTTCATGAACTACGTATAAATAAAGACAGAATTCACAGAAGTAAAAAATGAGCATATGAAATCAGTCACAATTTCAAATCAAAGTGTGATCATTTTATAACACTTTATGTCAATTTGGTAAAGTAACATTTTAATCTTGAGCCTATTGATAAAATATGGTAATATGATCATCCATTTTTTTTTAGAGTTGGGGGTTCCTTTTTTGTGGACTAATATTTTCAAAGTGCCATACACCCACTGATTCCCAAAATTCATGTGTTGAAACTTAAGGGCAGTGTGACAGCATTAAAGGTACGGCCTCTAGGAAGTGAAGTCTAAGGGCACAGCCCATGTGGCTGGGCTCAGGGACTCACAAAGGCTGAGCAAGTGAAACCCGCCTCCAAATAAAATATAAAACAGGGCTGGGGATGTGGCTCAGTGGTTAAGTACCCCTCCGATTCAACCCCCAGGACCAAGGAAATCCATTGCTTCCCAAAGTTCTCTCCCTCCCTAGATAGTTATCATTATTATTAAACAGTCCTAATGTTTTAAAACATATTAGAATTTATTTCACCAGCATAAGAACTAACCTGGTGAACATTTCATATGCACTTAAAAGAACATGTCTTCTAGTGTTTTTGTGGCATAACATTTTATTAATATCAATGAACAGGTTGACTTACAGTATTAGATCAACATTCTTTTATTCTTATTTTTCTTGTTTCTTTAACTAGAAATTGTGTTGGCAAATTTCCCCACTCGGTTCTAATAAAATTCGCTTCATGTATTTTGAAGCTCTTGTTATGGGTGAATACACACTTAGAATCGCTGAGACAGTTTAATGAGTTGGCCTTCTCTCATTATGAAACATCTTTTTCTATTGCAGTTTTGGAATTAATTTCAAATTTCATTTGAATTAATATAAGAAAGCTCCAGCTTCCTTATGCTTATGATTGCGCAGTATCTGTTTTCCATCTCCTTATTGTCTAACATATGTGTGCATTCATATTCAGATTGTATGTTTTAGAGAATATATGTGTAGGTCTTGCTTTTTACTCTAGGAGTGTTCATCTTATTTACTTTTTTTGCGGGGAGGGGGTACCAGGGATGGAACTCAGGAGCACTTGACCACTGAGCCACATCCCCAACCCTATTTTGTATTTTATTTAGAGACAGGGTCTCACTGAGTTGCTTAGGGCCTCCCTTTTGCTGAGGCTGGCTTTGAACTTGTGACCCTCCTGTCTCAGGCTCCCCAGCTCCTGGGATTACAGGCATGCGCCACTGCACTGCCATTTATTTACATATGTGATTATTAACCAATCTCAGTTTAGAGCTATCATATCTCACTATTCATTTTTCTGTCCCATCTCATCAAATCCCAAGAATTCACATGGGCTCCTATCTTTGCTTCTTTTCTGGAAGCTTTTCTTCATGAGTTTTGAAACTTATATCTTTATAGGATATTAATGACTGATCTATGATATAGATTGGAAATACTTTTTCAATTTTCAACTTTTGACTTTGGTTGTTTGGCTGTATGCAGAAGATTTTTATTTTATGGTAGCCAATTTTATCAACTATTTCACTTATTTTATTGGAGCTTTTTGTCTTAGGCACATTATTCTTGAAAGAAGTTGGGAAAGAATTCTCCCAAGTTTTCTTCTAACAACCTCTTATATGATTCCAGATAACTACAGAAAGAGCCTTATTTTTTTAAAAATTGCCCCTTGTTCCATGTCTCGATGCACTTTATTTACTTAATCCATAATCAATAGGCTCCTTCTAGTATTTTTGCTACTGTAGAAAGTATAAATATAACATTTATAAATATAACAATTTATAAATATAACATTTCACAATGCACAAGTATACTTGGAGGAGCAATTTCTAAATTTGAAATTGTTGATATAAAAAGGAAGAGTAAATGTACCTTCTTTTTAAGGAAATGTATAAAAGTGTCCTTTATCCCACAATTTCACCAACAAAAATTGTAATCATAGTCCTTGTAATAGTCAAGAAAGTGGAATTATAGCTTTGGTTTCATTTACCTTACTGTGAGTAAGTGTGAAATTATTTTTCTTTGTGTTAGAGCCTTTTGTAAGTTGTTTTGTTGTTGTTGTTTGGTTGGTTGGGGTTTTTTTTGTTGTTGTTTTTGTTTTTGTTTTGTACTGGGGATTGAACCCAGGGCTGCTTAACCACAGAGCCACATCCCCAGCCCTTTTTTATTTTTTATTTTAAGACAAGTCCCCACTAAGTTGCTGAGGCTAGCCTCAAACTTGCAATCCTCTTTTCTCAGCCGCCCAAGTCTCTGGGATTACAGACAAGCCAACAAGCCCTGCTTTGTAATTTTTTTTTTCCTAGAAACTATAACCTCATATCTTTATACAATTTTTATTGCATATTTGGTTTATATCTTGGTCATTTTCAGGATTCAGTGGAATATTTAAATTAGCCCTTTGTCTCTGGTCTGAATTGCAAAGTCTCCATTTTCCTTTTGTCGTGAAGCATTTGAACTTGATCATCAAGTTCTTTTTATTTAGAAACAAATTCACTCACCAATGTTTCATTTCAGAAAAAAAAAAAAAAGCATCTAGTAACCGGAGGAGAAATAGTATGATTAGAAAAAGCACTACTCTGTGACTCTAACAAAGACACGTATCTAGCCAGGTTCCTGGGAAACTTTCCGTGGGCTGGCTCAGCACACAACACTTGAACCTGATTTTCATATCACTATGCACAACTTCTGTGTCTTCTGTTTTGAAGCAAAAGGAAGTACACTGGAAGGTGGGGGGTTCTGGGGTCTATAAAAAAGCAAGACTCACCCACTCCTGCAGACCCCCAGCTCTGAGCCCCCTTAAAAAAAAAGAAAGAAAGAAAAAAGAAAAAAATTGTACAATATTGGAAATTTTTTATGAAAAAGAAAAAAGAAAGAAAGAAAATACAAACAAACCTGTAGCTGCAATTAAAAGTTCATAGGGGCCTGGGCTGGGGCTCAGTGGTAGAGCGCTTGCCTAGCATGCATGAGGCCCTGGGTTCGATCCCCAGCACCCACATGAAGAAACTAAACAAAATAAAGGTATTGTGGCCATCTACACTAAAGATATTTAAAAAAAAAAAGTTCACAGGGGCTGGATTGCAGCTCAGTGGTAGAGCACTTGCTTTGCCAATGTGAGGCACTGGGTTCAATCCTAGCACCACCTAAAAACAAATAAAGGCATTGAGTCAATCTACAACTAAAATAAAAAGAAAAAGTTCATAGAAAATACAGAAGATAAATGAAGGAGTAAAATGAGGTCGTGAGGTCGCCATCTGTCAAATCCAGATGGTAGGAAATCCTACAGGATGGAGTGACAAGATACCTTGAGCACGTTGATGTCACAAGCAGAGAGCCCAAGGGCACAGTCCAGCAGGCCTGCGGCTCCACCATAAGGAACAGTGACCTGAAGGGCTGGGGATGTGACTCCGTGCAGAGCACTGGCCTGGAGGACCAGGCCCTGAGTTCAACTCCAAGTCCCCCAAAGGCGTGGGGCAGGGAAGGCAGTGGGAAAATCCCGGAGGCAGCTGTTTCCAGGTTTTAGAAAACAGCACCAGGGCTGAATTCCTAAGATGATGCCAACAGCTGAGAGCCACAGGGTCACCAGGGCTTACTGCCTGGAGACACTTTCCAAACATAGAACAGAGGTCGCTGGGGGTGAGGAGAAGGCAGGTGTGGTCTCTTTTGAAGTGGAGGGATTGTATGAGGCAACCAGAGAGGAAGAAACAGGACAGGGCAGGAGCCTGGAAGCTGCCTGCTAGCCAGGGGCGGTCTCTGGTACAAGGCCAAGGCTTCTGCACAGGTGCAAGGCCTGACCCTGACAGCCCCTGGGGTGACTGAGTCGGGGAGGAAGGGGCACAGCTGGAAGGAAAGTTCTAGAAGGGTCCACTCCCAGAGTTCCCATCGGAAGCAGCCAGGACAGGGAGACCCTGCGTGGCTTCTTTCTAGTTCCTATCTTTACAGGGTTCCTTTTTGTGTGTGTTGTGAAAACTGGCCTCAGTTTCCCAGATACCCACACCATGTCCCAAAACTACTTATGAAAAGTCTCTCTCTTTTTTTGTCCCAGTGATTTGAGACATGAACTTTATGATTGACTAGTTTTCCAAAACTTGTCAATCAAGTGTTCTTGATTTTAGGTCTGTTTCATTTGTTTATTTGTCCAGGGGTTTAACACTATTTTTTTTAATATTTATTTTTTAGTTTTCGGCGGACACAACATCTTTGTCTGTATGTGGTGCTGAGGATCGAACCCGGCCGAGTGCATGCGTGCGCTACCACTTGAGCCACATCCCCAGCCCTAACACTATTAATTCTGTTTTCAGTAGACAACTTTTGCAGTGCCGTTTCATACTCTTTTTTTTTTTTAAAGAGAAATTTTAATCTTTATTTTTTAGTTTTTGGCGGACACAACACCTTTGTATGTGGTGCTGAGGACCGAACCCGGGCCGCACACATGCCAGGCGAGTGCGCTACCGCTTGAGCCACATCCCCAGCCCCCCCCCCCCCCCCCCCCCCCCCCCCCGGTTTCATACTCTTTAAATCACTTTTCTGAAGAGGCCAGTGGTGAACCCCCATCAGTATTATAAGGAATTTATTATCTTACTGGTGCCTTTCTTTTTTGGCAGATTAACTTGAAAATTCTGCAAACTGATAAAAGGATTTGCTTGTATTGATTTAGTAACTAAAAAGATGAAATTTTTCTTGTTTTGGAACACTTACGGAGTTCTCTGGGATTTTTCACTCTACACAACACATGTCCTAGGCATGGCCCAGGCCCTCCCTGCCAGTCGCAGGAAAACAGGTGGACATGATGGAAAGAGAGCACAAGAATCCCCAGACACTTCCTCTTATATTCCGGGTCAGCAACAGCCTTATCTCTCTCAGGCTTGTGTCATGGTGACCAAATAATGTTCAGTAAAAATGTGTTTAGTTACAACAGAGGCATCCAACACCATCGTAGTCTTTCATGTGAGTGCTATGGCATTCCAGAATTTGATGCTTCTCAGTCTCACAACTTGGCCATGGAGATGACTTTGTGATTTTCCTACACAGTCCCGGGAAGAACATTCATCAGCTTCTCAGCAAGAACCTTCCCTGCAGAGCTTCCTGGGAGACCAGAGCCATTGGAACCGTTCCACTGCTCAGGATGATGGGCAAACCATGCCGCCATCTTTACCTAAGAACCATGAAGAGAAGGGTCGGTCCGTTGTTATTTCAGATTGATTTCTTCATGTTACCAAATGTTGGGTCCATTTTTGCTCATTGGTAGAGACAGTCGAATCCTGAATCCAAAGACAATCATGTGAAGAAATTTGATTTGCTGTGTCAAAGCAAACTTCCCCTGATCTGTCCTTCTTTCAACCCAGTGTTCTATGAAGTGTTGGCATTTAGAAGAAAGATGTTATGGTTTGGACGTGAGATGTCCCCCAAGAGCTCAGGAGTGGAACAGTGAAAGGGTTTAGAGAAGGAATGATCGAAGCATGAGACTCTTAATCCAATCAGTGAAATGTTTCTGTGATTGGATTAACTGGGTGGGTTAGGGTGTGGCTGGTGGAGGTTGGTCATTGGGGGCCCACTCTTGGGGTATATATGCTGCATCTGGTCAGTGGAGTCTCTCTCTCTCTCTCTCTCTGCTTTCTGATCCCCGTGTGAGCTGCTTCCCTCTGCCACACTCCTCTGCCTTGATGTTCGGCCTCACCTTGAGCCCAAGGAATGGAGCCGGCTGTCTATGGACCAAGACCTCTGAAACTGTGAGTCCCTAATAAACTTCTCCTCCTCAAAATCATTCATGTCAGTTCTTTTAGTCACTGCAGTGAAAAAGCTGACTCAACCAAAATGATACAATTGAGGTTGAAAAATGAGATATTTCTCAGTCTGCAGCATGAAATGTAATCTAAAACCTGTCAATATTATATACATTAGTATTTAATGTGCTTAATTTTTATGCACAATGGGTTTAATAAGGAGAGAGATCATTTTTAATGTCACCTGTCATCATGGGCTTCTTACAACTAAGCCTTCAATATCTTCATTTTCACCACCTTGATTACTATGGATTCAAGATGAAAATCTGTTCCAAAAGGAGATGAGGCCCTCCAGGAGATGGAGCGCAACAACCCACTCCTTAAATACGGAATGTGCGTTATGATCTTCTGCCAACATCTCGGCATGGAAAGGAGAATAAAACAGTGATTTTGCAGTTTTTGAAGAAGAAAGATGAACGTTTTCTCTGGTGACCAAAGTCAATACCAACAGTGGTCAGTCAAGTTGACGGCGTGCACCTTGCTTATCATCATATCATACAAGGGATAAGAATGTCATTGTACCTCTGTGGTTTTCCTCCCTTAAAAAAACAGGCTCTGCAAGCCCCACTTGGCGCTCTCTCCTCCATGTGGACTCTGCTCCTCACTATTCCCCCTGGGTGTCGGTGAGATGGGTCTAGGCTGAAGCTTTCCAGACATAGATGAAGGACCCTGACATGACCCCACCTGTCTAGACCTGCACCTTGAGAGGATTGGGAGGGGGTGTTCAAGTCAAGGTCAGCTTTGAAATGTTGGTTCCTCTGTTCTGTGTGTGTTCACTGAGTACAGCAGTGCGTACATCCTGCGTATGCTGATGTATGTGTCCTCAGGGCCTGTTGAGCACCACTTGTGGGCATACGATCACACACTGAGTAGGCTCCTCAAGATCTTTATTGAATAGAGTTCTGCTCGCTTTGTAAATGCAGTATTATTATTATTATTATTATTATTATTATTATAAAAAGCACATGTGAACACACTTTAGACTTTGACCTTATCTCTGGCTACCAACTCAGGATGCTCAAGCAGGAACCATAGAAGTCATCCTTAACTCTTTGCCCCAGATCCCCCAAAGGAAGGCTGGCTCTTTTCCCTTTTAACCCCTAGATAACCAACACATGTCCCTCCTTCTCCTATCCGTGAGGCCATGAGCTTATTCCAGCAACTCCAGGACTCACTCAGAACCCTCTTCCCTGCCTCTGTCATATGTCCTTTGGTCCACTGTCTATGCAACAGGGACTTACTCTCACTTTCACCGGCAGGTATCCAAGGGGCAGCCACCTGCAGGCTTGAGGATTTAGCAGTCAGCCTCTATTTTGCATCTATTCCCTTAGCTATGAGTCACCTGAAATTCCAGGAAAAACAGGCCTGATCCATAAACATCTAGTGATGAGTTGAAACTACTCCCTGGCAACAGCTGCTTTCTTATCACAGAAGAAGCCCTGCCTGTCTTATCCTGGGATGACAACAATGAAGGACACCGGCAGGAATGCTAGCCCTCACCCCTTCCCCTGCCATTCCCCTTTCAGTCACTGTCAGCCCTTCCAAAGGGCACAGATCTCTCTTCGTCAACCCGGGATAGCCATGCTGGTTAAAGTTCCTTTCCTGCTTTACACCATTACTTTTCCCATTTTTTGTTTGGTGCCAGTGGCCAGACCCCATTCGTTAGACCCCCCTGAGTGGGCTTCTGGTTGAGAAGTCTGCTAACTTCTGCACAATAGCCACAGTGATTGTTCAGGGCTCAGTACCTGGAACTTCCACTCTGCCCAACTTAGTAGCAGGCCCGGCTGCCTTCAGCCAAAAGAACAACTGTAGTAAAAATCAACAAAACTGTGAAGCAGCCATTTCCAGGCATTGCACAACAGGCTTATATGGGCAGCAGTCCTTCAGGAGACTGACGCTCGAGGGAAGAGGGCTACAAGATTGCCATCCCTCCATCCTCTATCTTTCTGTTCTAGGAACATCTTCCTGCAGGTTAAGTTCAAAGACAGCAGTGGTCTTGAGCTAACTGGAACTTGGCCCAGGACATTCAAGGAATGGAATCTCTAGCACGTGGGGAAGAGATGTGTGTCAAAGGTTTGCTTGGGTTCTGTGCTGTTTTCATTCACAACACTTTGGATACCGAATGCGTGGGGTTTTTTCTTACACCAATTGATGATCCAACCTTCCAACACCAAATGAGTGTCCTAGAGTTTAATTAAATTCTGACACTAACTAGAGGTAGTTGGCATCAGACTCCACAGGCACAGGCTCAGTCCCACAAGACTGCCTTCACTTCAGATGCCACCCAAAGCCTTGGGTCCCCAAGGAAGCAACATTTCCGTCTGGGTTGGCTACAAATCAGGGGAGTCTCAAAAATACCTGGCCCCTTTCAAGTATGATAATTTGCTACAACAGCTCACAGAACTCAGGAGAGCACCTTATTTCGTGTTTACTAGTTATTTGAAAGGAAAAACTCAGGAACTGAAGAGATGCGTAAGGAAGGTGTAGAAAGTACGCAGAGCTTCTCGAAGACTGTCACCCTCTCATCAGGCCAGTGCATTTACTTCCCAACCCGAAAGCTCTGAGTCTCATTACAGAGAATTCAGTCTCCAGCTGCCCACACCTCCATCCCTGGTAGCTGGTAGGTGGGGCTGGAGGTTCCCAGCCTCTGGACCCTTGGTCTTTCTCTTGGCTAATTCTGGAATTAGGGCCGCCACCTGAGCCAAACTCAAGTATGAGGAAAGACCCATAATGAATAGCAAAAGGCACTCCTGTCCCTCAGGGAAGCCCAAAGGTTTTAGAAACTTCCAGGAACTAGGGACAAAGACCAAATATATAAATACCACGGAATTTAACATGGAATCTGGAGTGGGCAAAAGTCTAATCACACAGGAAAAATATTTCATGAGGCCCAGAGGTTGTCTGCTATGAAACTGAGAAAGAAATTGCTACAGCAGATGCTCTCGCTGAGAGCCACGAGGACTGACAGACAGGAGAAGGCTCCGTGCTCACCCTTGGTAAAGGGTAAGGACTCCATCTGAGAGAATGGATCATGCCCTAGGGTTAAGGAGAGGGTAAGAGTTAGCCCAAATACTTAAAGAATGTGGGAGCCTGGGAAGTCCTCAGGCAAAAGGTTTGTTTTTTTTTTTAAATAAGACTTGTACACACAGGATTTTTCCATTTTTCTTCCCTGTGCCCATCTGGAGAGAAGAGAAAATCATTTAGGGAGGAATTGATTGAAAGAGCAAAAATCCCCGAGTACAAGAAAAAAGAAAACAGTATGATTTGTCCCACAGCAGCTTGGAATCGAAGGTGACATTTTTTTTCCCCCTCTGGTCTCAAATTGATGTGGACACTTGCTTATGCAGCTTACATTCCAGATGGGTATCAGACAGGCAGATAAGGAGCAGAGAAACTGCTGTTTTGATAGTGAGAGGCAAAAAGTTTATCCTCGGATAATTTGGCCATTATTTTCCTGGTCTCCTAGTAATTTGTTCCACGAGTGGCCATGGAACAAGGTTGAAGCCTGCCGGACTATCTGCGCTAACCACTGTGGCTTAAAACCCTGTGCAGGAGTATTTCCCCTCTGTAAGATGAAGCCAGAGTCTGTCCATACCCCAGACATCCCTCAGCAGTACGGACGTCCAAGAGAGATGGACATAGGAAGGTGTCCCTCCCCTACACTCCATTCTGAACCCAGAACCAGGAGGTGTCCCTGCCTTGGTTCCCGAGAATGTGGTGCGGCATGCCTGTCCAAGCTCCGCGACTCATGGCTCACCTGCTGAACCCTCTGTCACTCAGGCTTGTAATCTAATTTGAGAAACATCTTCAATAACTTGGGGAAGTGCTCCTTAATCCTTCTGGTTGCATTTTAAGAGTAGTTTAGACTGGACAATGAAAGTGGGGGGGGAGGCTTTTGTGTCACTATGTTGGAAACAGAGCAAATGACCACAGGACAAATGCCATAACAAAGAACTAGGATCATAGTAGATAGAGGTGACGGGTTACGTACCCTCCAGATTCTGAATGTAGCTTCTCACATAAGCCTGTACAATGCCCATTCCCAAAGCGAGTCAGGTGGACACCATAAGGCAGCAGCCAAGTGGTGGAGATGGCCCCTCGCCTCCGTAGTGGCCCTGCTCAAAATCATAAAAATGCGGCAAGAAGCAAGAGAGAGCAGAAGCCTACATGCCCCCAGAACAGATAAAACGTCGCTGCAGCTGTTGACTGCATAAAAAGCTGAGCAAATGCAACAAAATGACACATGACAGACAGAGCCTATGGGTACCACAAACTGGGGAGCTTTGAGCAGAAGAAAATGCACAGAGAAGTCCAAGGCAAAAGGCAAGACGTCAAGTTAGACATCATCCCAACCAAGGCTGGGAGATGAGCGAGGCTCCTATAGTTGGCTCTCCGTCTAAGTAGAGGCACCAAGTAATATGTCACAGGAAAGCAGGGAGCTGAAACCTCGGTTCTGTGTTCCAACAAAAGAAAGTTTAAAGTCAGATGCCAAAAGCCATGCAGGAGAACTTTATAAGTGAAAGTAGAGTAAAAGCAAATTGAGGTTCAAGCAGAGAGCACAAGAAAGAAAGAGGGGTAGAGAGAGACAGAGAGAGAGAGCGTGCTATCTCTGAGCAGAGAACAACAAAGGAGACAACGCGGTCCCCAGTTTTATTACTCTTGGATGTTTACCAGGAGAGCTGGGGACCCCCTTCTGTACTCTTGGCCAGTAAGGTGTTTGGTCACCTCCTCCTTCTTCACGTCGGGCAGTGGAGATTTTGACCTTAGCTGGTCCTCTCTGGAACTGTCCTGATGGCCATCCTGTTTAAGGGGGCTTCCTCTACAAGTCAGGCCCATGTTAATGTGGGCACTGGGGTCCATAGCTGGTGACAAGTCACCTTAGTGCACCTGCACTATGATAGGGACCTTCCTTCCCAGACCCATGATGACAACTTCAGCCACAGTTCCTAGCTTCACGTCAACATCAACGGACCTGTCAAGAGTTAGTCTCATGACTCCTTTTCTTTTGATGTATTTTCCCGTTAGCTCCTTTGCTTCTGTTTATTTTCTACCAATTAACTACCACCCTTTGCTCTCTGTCTACTTTGACAGTAGTTTAAAGAAGACCCTGATTTAAAGAACACCTGGGACCTTGCCAGGCCTGTCACTGTTTGCTGCTTGCTACTACCCAGAACTGTACCAAATAAATCTTTCTTCATTACTATGTCTGCATTATTCTGCCGTACAGCACAATTTGTACTAAGACACACACACACACACACACACACACAATTGATTCTCTTTTCTGGAGAATCCTGACTGATAGAGGTCTAGTTGCTTGGTCACATACCAGAGTAGATGTTGCTGTGAAGACAGGTATTTTTGTTTTGGTTTTGTTTTGTTTTCAGTGCTGGGGACTGAACCCAGGGCTGCTCTGCCACTGAGCTACACCCCCAGGCTCTTTTATTTTGAGCAGGGTCTCATTAAGTTGCCAAGACTGTCCTCAAACTTGCAATCCTCCTGCTTCAGCCTCCTGAGCTGTGTGAAGGTAGTTTTTAGATGTGATAAACATGTAACTTTGAGACTTTAAGTAGAATACCTTCCACAGCATGGGGAGGTGGGGGGGGCTCATCTAATCAGCCTTAAGAGGACTGAGGATCACCTCCAGCCGGCTCTCAGACCCAGGACTGTTGCACACACTCACACACACACACACACACACACACACACACACACACACTCCCTAATGGCTTCATTTCTTTCAAGAACTAAAATACAGACTTGGGAACCAAAAATGGTTCTATAGGAACAGAATCT
>NW_027672844.1:0-86000 GCF_964194105.1 Spermophilus citellus
TACATCTATCAATATAGGAGAAAACAGAGTGAAACCTAAAAATTCAAACTGTTACTGGAAATGAACGCTTCAACATAGAAGGACGAAGTTGCGGGAACCAAGTCGCCTTAGTGTACTGATCATTACCTGAAGGTATCATCCAGTTTGGGTGAAAAAATATTTGGTGAGATTTCTGGAGATTCGTAATTTTTGGACGCTTGGCAACCCCTTTATATGGAAGTGTTTCTCGCCAGTCACTGCTTAGGGCTACATCAAGAGGAAACAAAAATAGAGATAGAACGTGAAACTACATTATTGTGTCAAGTTTCAAGAAGCTACCACAAACCGTGTTGGATTTAGAGTTCCAAATACATCTATCAATATAGGAGAAAACAGAGTGAAACCTAAAAATTCAAACTGTTACTGGAAACTAACGCTTCAACATAGAAGAATGAAATTTGGGGAACCAAGTCAGCTTAGTGTACTGATCATTACCTGAAAGTATCATCCAGTTTGGGTGAAAAAATGTTTGCTGAGATTTCTGGAGATTCGTAATTTTTGGACGCTTGGCAACCCGTTTCCATGAAAGAGTTTCTCGCCAGTCACTGCTAAGGGCTACATCAAGAGGAAACAAAACATAGAGACAGAACGTGAAACTACTTTATTGTGTCAAGTTTCAAGAAGCTAGCACAAACCGTGTTGGATTTAGAGTTCCAAATACATCTATCAATATAGGAGAAAACAGAGTGAAACCTAAAAATTCAAACTGTTACTGGAAACGAACGCTTCAACATAGAAGAATGAAATTTGGGGAACCAAGTCAGCTTAGTGTACTGATCATTACCTGAAAGGATCATCCAGTTTGTGTGAAAAAATATTTGCTGAGATTTCTGGAGATTCGTAATTTTTGGAAGCTTGGCAACCCGTTTCCATGAAAGTGTTTCTCGACAGTCACTGCTAAGGGCTACATCAAGAGGAAACAAAACATAGAGAGAGAACGGGAAACTACTTTATTGTGTCAAGTTTCAAGAAGCTAGCACAAACCGTGTTGGATTTAGAGTTCCAAATACATCTATCAATATAGGAGAAAACAGAGTGAAACCTAAAAATTCAAACTGTTACTGGAAACGAACGCTTCAACATAGAAGAATGAAATTTGGGGAACCAAGTCAGCTTAGTGTACTGATCATTACCTGAAAGTATCATCCAGTTTGGGTGAAAAAATATTTGCTGAGATTTCTGGAGATTCGTAATTTTTGGACGCTTGGCAACCCGTTTCCATGAAAGTGTTTCTCCCAGTCACTGCTAAGGGCTACATCAAGAGGAAACAAAACATAGAGACAGAACGTGAAACTACTTTATTGTGTCAAGTTTCAAGAAGCTAGCACAAACCGTGTTGGATTTAGAGTTCCAAATACATCTATCAATATAGGAGAAAACAGAGTGAAACCTAAAAATTCAAACTGTTACTGGAAATGAACGCTTCAACATAGAAGGACGAAGTTGCGGGAACCAAGTCGCCTTAGTGTACTGATCATTACTTGAAAGTATCATCCAGTTTGGGTGAAAAAATGTTTGCTGAGATTTCTGGAGATTCGTAATTTTTGGACGCTTGGCAACCCCTTTATATGGAAGTGTTTCTCGCCATTCACTGCTTAGGGCTACATCAAGAGGAAACAAAACATAGAGATAGAACGTGAAACTACATTATTGTGTCAAGTTTCAAGAAGCTAGCACAAACCGTGTTGGATTTAGAGTTCCAAATACATCTATCAATATAGGAGAAAACAGAGTGAAACCTAAAAATTCAAACTGTTACTGGAAACGAACGCTACAACATAGAAGAACGAAATTTGGTGAACCAAGTCAGCTTAGTGTACTGATCATTACCTGAAAGTATCATCCAGTTTGGGTGAAAAAATATTTGCTGAGATTTCTGGAGATTCGTAATTTTTGGACGCTTGGCAACCCCTTTATATGGAAGTGTTTCTCGCCAGTCACTGCTTAGGGCTACATCAAGAGGAAACAAAACATAGAGAGAGAACGTGAAACTAAGTTATTGTGTCAAGTTTCAAGAAGCTAGCACAAACCGTGTTGGATTTAGAGTTCCAAATACATCTATCAATATAGGAGAAAACAGAGTGAAACCTAAAAATTCAAACTGTTACTGGAAACGAACGCTTCAACATAGAAGAATGAAATTTGGGGAACCAAGTCAGCTTAGTGTACTGATCATTACCTGAAAGTATCATCCAGTTTGGGTGAAAAAATATTTGCTGAGATTTCTGGAGATTCGTAATTTTTGGAAGCTTGGCAACCCGTTTCCATGAAAGTGTTTCTCGCCAGTCACTGCTAAGGGCTACATCAAGAGGAAACAAAACATAGAGACAGAACGTGAAACTACTTTATTGTGTCAAGTTTCAAGAAGCTAGCACAAACCGTGTTGGATTTAGAGTTCCAAATACATCTATCAATATAGGAGAAAACAGAGTGAAACCTAAAAATTCAAACTGTTACTGGAAACGAACGCTTCAACATAGAAGAATGAAATTTGGGGAACCAAGTCAGCTTAGTGTACTGATCATTACCTGAAAGGATCATCCAGTTTGTGTGAAAAAATATTTGCTGAGATTTCCGGAGATTCGTAATTTTTGGAAGCTTGGCAACCCGTTTCCATGAAAGTGTTTCTCGACAGTCACTGCTAAGGGCTACATCAAGAGGAAACAAATCATAGAGACAGAACGTGAAACTACTTTATTGTGTCAAGTTTCAAGAAGCTAGCACAAACCGTGTTGGATTTAGAGTTCCAAATACATCTATCAATATAGGAGAAAATAGAGTGAGACCTAAAAATTCAAACTGTTTCTGGAAATGAACGCTTCAACATAGAAGGACGAAGTTGCGGGAAGCAAGTCGCCTTAGTGTACTGATCATTACCTGAAAGTATCATCCAGTTTGGGTGGAAAAATATTTGCTGAGATTTCTGGAGATTCGTAATTTTTGGACGCTTGGCAACCCGTTTCCATGAAAGTGTTTCTCGCCAGTCACTGCTAAGGGCTACATCAAGAGGAAACAAAACATAGAGACAGAACGTGAAACTACTTTATTGTGTCAAGTTTCAAGAAGCTAGCACAAACCGTGTTGGATTTAGAGTTCCAAATACATCTATCAATATAGGAGAAAACAGAGTGAAACCTAAAAATTCAAACTGTTACTGGAAACGAACGCTACAACATAGAAGAACGAAATTTGGTGAACCAAGTCAGCTTAGTGTACTGATCATTACCTGAAAGTATCATCCAGTTTGGGTGAAAAAATATTTGCTGAGATTTCTGGAGATTCGTAATTTTTGGACGCTTGGCAACCCCTTTATATGGAAGTGTTTCTCGCCAGTCACTGCTTAGGGCTACATCAAGAGGAAACAAAACATAGAGATAGAACGTGAAACTACATTATTGTGTCAAGTTTCAAGAAGCTAGCACAAACCGTGTTGGATTTAGAGTTCCAAATACATCTATCAATATAGGAGAAAACAGAGTGAAACCTAAAAATTCAAACTGTTACTGGAAACGAACGCTTCAACATAGAAGAATGAAATTTGGGGAACCAAGTCAGCTTAGTGTACTGATCATTACCTGAAAGTATCATCCAGTTTGGGTGAAAAAATATTTGCTGAGATTTCTGGAGATTCGTAATTTTTGGACGCTTGGCAACCCGTTTCCATGAAAGTGTTTCTCCCAGTCACTGCTAAGGGCTACATCAAGAGGAAACAAAACATAGAGACAGAACGTGAAACTACTTTATTGTGTCAAGTTTCAAGAAGCTAGCACAAACCGTGTTGGATTTAGAGTTCCAAATACATCTATCAATATAGGAGAAAACAGAGTGAAACCTAAAAATTCAAACTGTTACTGGAAATGAACGCTTCAACATAGAAGGACGAAGTTGCGGGAACCAAGTCGCCTTAGTGTACTGATCATTACTTGAAAGTATCATCCAGTTTGGGTGAAAAAATGTTTGCTGAGATTTCTGGAGATTCGTAATTTTTGGACGCTTGGCAACCCCTTTATATGGAAGTGTTTCTCGCCAGTCACTGCTTAGGGCTACATCAAGAGGAAACAAAACATAGAGATAGAACGTGAAACTACATTATTGTGTCAAGTTTCAAGAAGCTAGCACAAACCGTGTTGGATTTAGAGTTCCAAATACATCTATCAATATAGGAGAAAACAGAGTGAAACCTAAAAATTCAAACTGTTACTGGAAACGAACGCTACAACATAGAAGAACGAAATTTGGTGAACCAAGTCAGCCAAGTGTACTGATCATTACCTGAAAGTATCATCCAGTTTGGGTGAAAAAATATTTGCTGAGATTTCTGGAGATTCGTAATTTTTGGACGCTTGGCAACCCCTTTATATGGAAGTGTTTCTCGCCATTCACTGCTTAGGGCTACATCAAGAGGAAACAAAACATAGAGATAGAACGTGAAACTACATTATTGTGTCAAGTTTCAAGAAGCTAGCACAAACCGTGTTGGATTTAGAGTTCCAAATACATCTATCAATATAGGAGAAAACAGAGTGAAACCTAAAAATTCAAACTGTTACTGGAAATGAACGCTTCAACATAGAAGGACGAAGTTGCGGGAACCAAGTCGCCTTAGTGTACTGATCATTACCTGAAAGTATCATCCAGTTTGGGTGAAAAAATATTTGCTGAGATTTCTGGAGATTCGTAATTTTTGGACGCTTGGCAACCCCTTTATATGGAAGTGTTTCTCGCCAGTCACTGCTTAGGGCTACATCAAGAGGAAACAAAACATAGAGATAGAACGTGAAACTACATTATTGTGTCAAGTTTCAAGAAGCTAGCACAAACCGTGTTGGATTTAGAGTTCCAAATACATCTATCAATATAGGAGAAAACAGAGTGAAACCTAAAAATTCAAACTGTTACTGGAAACGAACGCTACAACATAGAAGAACGAATATTGGTGAACCAAGTCAGCTTAGTGTACTGATCATTACCTGAAAGTATCATCCAGTTTGGGTGAAAAAATATTTGCTGAGATTTCTGGAGATTCGTAATTTTTGGACGCTTGGCAACCCCTTTATATGGAAGTGTTTCTCGCCAGTCACTGCTTAGGGCTACATCAAGAGGAAACAAAACATAGAGAGAGAACGTGAAACTAAGTTATTGTGTCAAGTTTTAAGAAGCTAGCACAAACCGTGTTGGATTTAGAGTTCCAAATACATCTATCAATATAGGAGAAAACAGAGTGAAACCTAAAAATTCAAACTGTTACTGGAAACGAACGCTTCAACATAGAAGAATGAAATTTGGGGAACCAAGTCAGCTTAGTGTACTGATCATTACCTGAAAGTATCATCCAGTTTGGGTGAAAAAATATTTGCTGAGATTTCTGGAGATTCGTAATTTTTGGAAACTTGGCAACCCGTTTCCATGAAAGTGTTTCTCGCCAGTCACAGCTAAGGGCTACATCAAGAGGAAACAAAACATAGAGACAGAACGTGAAACTACTTTATTGTGTCAAGTTTCAAGAAGCTAGCACAAACCGTGTTGGATTTAGAGTTCCAAATACATCTATCAATATAGGAGAAAACAGAGTGAAACCTAAAAATTCAAACTGTTACTGGAAACGAACGCTTCAACATAGAAGAATGAAATTTGGGGAACCAAGTCAGCTTAGTGTACTGATCATTACCTGAAAGTATCATCCAGTTTGGGTGAAAAAATATTTGCTGAGATTTCTGGAGATTCGTAATTTTTGGACGCTTGGCAACCCGTTTCCATGAAAGTGTTTCTCCCAGTCACTGCTAAGGGCTACATCAAGAGGAAACAAAACATAGAGACAGAACGTGAAACTACTTTATGGTGTCAAGTTTCAAGAAGCTAGCACAAACCGTGTTGGATTTAGAGTTCCAAATACATCTATCAATATAGGAGAAAACAGAGTGAAACCTAAAAATTCAAACTGTTACTGGAAATGAACACTTCAACATAGAAGGACGAAGTTGCGGGAACCAAGTCGCCTTAGTGTACTGATCATTACTTGAAAGTATCATCCAGTTTGGGTGAAAAAATGTTTGCTGAGATTTCTGGAGATTCGTAATTTTTGGACGCTTGGCAACCCCTTTATATGGAAGAGTTTCTCGCCAGTCACTGCTTAGGGCTACATCAAGAGGAAACAAAACATAGAGATAGAACGTGAAACTACATTATTGTGTCAAGTTTCAAGAAGCTAGCACAAACCGTGTTGGATTTAGAGTTCCAAATACATCTATCAATATAGGAGAAAACAGAGTGAAACCTAAAAATTCAAACTGTTACTGGAAACGAACGCTACAACATAGAAGGACGAAATTTGGTGAACCAAGTCAGCTTAGTGTACTGATCATTACCTGAAAGTATCATCCAGTTTGGGTGAAAAAATATTTGCTGAGATTTCTGGAGATTCGTAATTTTTGGACGCTTGGCAACCCCTTTATATGGAAGTGTTTCTCGCCATTCACTGCTTAGGGCTACATCAAGAGGAAACAAAACATAGAGATAGAACGTGAAACTACATTATTGTGTCAAGTTTCAAGAAGCTAGCACAAACCGTGTTGGATTTAGAGTTCCAAATACATCTATCAATATAGGAGAAAACAGAGTGAAACCTAAAAATTCAAACTGTTACTGGAAATGAACGCTTCAACATAGAAGGACGAAGTTGCGGGAACCAAGTCGCCTTAGTGTACTGATCATTACCTGAAAGTATCATCCAGTTTGGGTGAAAAAATATTTGCTGAGATTTCTGGAGATTCGTAATTTTTGGACGCTTGGCAACCCCTTTATATGGAAGTGTTTCTCGCCAGTCACTGCTTAGGGCTACATCAAGAGGAAACAAAACATAGAGAGAGAACGTGAAACTAAGTTATTGTGTGAAGTTTCAAGAAGCTAGCACAAACCGTGTTGGATTTAGAGTTCCAAATACATCTATCAATATAGGAGAAAACAGAGTGAAACCTAAAAATTCAAACTGTTACTGGAAACGAACGCTTCAACATAGAAGAATGAAATTTGGGGAACCAAGTCAGCTTAGTGTACTGATCATTACCTGAAAGTATCATCCAGTTTGGGTGAAAAAATATTTGCTGAGATTTCTGGAGATTCGTAATTTTTGGAAGCTTGGCAACCCGTTTCCATGAAAGTGTTTCTCGCCAGTCACTGCTAAGGGCTACATCAAGAGGAAACAAAACATAGAGACAGAACGTGAAACTACTTTATTGTGTCAAGTTTCAAGAAGCTTGCACAAACCGTGTTGGATTTAGAGTTCCAAATACATCTATCAATATAGGAGAAAACAGAGTGAAACCTAAAAATTCAAACTGTTACTGGAAACGAACGCTTCAACATAGAAGAATGAAATTTGGGGAACCAAGTCAGCTTAGTGTACTGATCATTACCTGAAAGTATCATCCAGTTTGGGTGAAAAAATATTTGCTGAGATTTCTGGAGATTCGTAATTTTTGGACGCTTGGCAACCCCTTTATATGGAAGTGTTTCTCGCCAGTCACTGCTTAGGGCTACATCAAGAGGAAACAAAACATAGAGATAGAACGTGAAACTACATTATTGTGTCAAGTTTCAAGAAGCTAGCACAAACCGTGTTGGATTTAGAGTTCCAAATACATCTATCAATATAGGAGAAAACAGAGTGAAACCTAAAAATTCAAACTGTTACTGGAAACGAACGCTTCAACATAGAAGAATGAAATTTGGGGAACCAAGTCAGCTTAGTGTACTGATCATTACCTGAAAGTATCATCCAGTTTGGGTGAAAAAATATTTGCTGAGATTTCTGGAGATTCGTAATTTTTGGAAGCTTGGCAATCCGTTTCCATGAAAGTGTTTCTCGGCAGTCACTGCTTAGGGCTACATCAAGAGGAAACAAAACATAGAGATAGAATGTGAAACTACATTATTGTGTCAAGTTTCAAGAAGCTAGCACAAACCGTGTTGGATTTAAGTTCCAAATACATCTATCAATATAGGAGAAAACAGAGTGAAACCTAAAAATTCAAACTGTTACTGGAAACGAACGCTTCAACATAGAAGAATGAAATTTGGGGAACCAAGTCAGCTTAGTGTACTGATCATTACCTGAAAGTATCATCCAGTTTGGGTGAAAAAATATTTGCTGAGATTTCTGGAGATTCGTAATTTTTGGACGCTTGGCAACCCCTTTATATGGAAGTGTTTCTCGCCAGTCACTGCTTAGGGCTACATCAAGAGGAAACAAAACATAGAGATAGAACGTGAAACTACATTATTGTGTCAAGTTTCAAGAAGCTAGCACAAACCGTGTTGGATTTAGAGTTCCAAATACATCTATCAATATAGGAGAAAACAGAGTGAAATCTAAAAATTCAAACTGTTACTGGAAACGAACGCTACAACATAGAAGAACGAAATTTGGTGAACCAAGTCAGCTTAGTGTACTGATCATTACCTGAAAGTATCATCCAGTTTGGGTGAAAAAATATTTGCTGAGATTTCTGGAGATTCGTAATTTTTGGACGCTTGGCAACCCCTTTATATGGAAGTGTTTCTCGCCAGTCACTGCTTAGGGCTACATCAAGAGGAAACAAAACATAGAGAGAGAACGTGAAACTAAGTTATTGTGTCAAGTTTCAAGAAGCTAGCACAAACCGTGTTGGATTTAGAGTTCCAAATACATCTATCAATATAGGAGAAAACAGAGTGAAACCTAAAAATTCAAACTGTTACTGGAAACGAACGCTTCAACATAGAAGAATGAAATTTGGGGAACCAAGTCAGCTTAGTGTACTGATCATTACCTGAAAGGATCATCCAGTTTGTGTGAAAAAATATTTGCTGAGATTTCCGGAGATTCGTAATTTTTGGAAGCTTGGCAACCCGTTTCCATGAAAGTGTGTCTCGCCAGTCACTGCTAAGGGCTACATCAAGAGGAAACAAAACATAGAGAGAGAACGGGAAACTACATTATTGTGTCAAGTTTCAAGAAGCTAGCACAAACCGTGTTGGATTTAGAGTTCCAAATACATCTATCAATATAGGAGAAAACAGAGTGAAACCTAAAAATTCAAACTGTTACTGGAAACGAACGCTTCAACATAGAAGAATGAAATTTGGGGAACCAAGTCAGCTTAGTGTACTGATCATTACCTGAAAGTATCATCCAGTTTGGGTGAAAAAATATTTGCTGAGATTTCTGGAGATTCGTAATTTTTGGACGCTTGGCAACCCGTTTCCATGAAAGTGTTTCTCCCAGTCACTGCTAAGGGCTACATCAAGAGGAAACAAAACATAGAGACAGAACGTGAAACTACTTTATTGTGTCAAGTTTCAAGAAGCTAGCACAAACCGTGTTGGATTTAGAGTTCCAAATACATCTATCAATATAGGAGAAAACAGAGTGAAACCTAAAAATTCAAACTGTTACTGGAAATGAACGCTTCAACATAGAAGGACGAAGTTGCGGGAACCAAGTCGCCTTAGTGTACTGATCATTACTTGAAAGTATCATCCAGTTTGGGTGAAAAAATGTTTGCTGAGATTTCTGGAGATTCGTAATTTTTGGACGCTTGGCAACCCCTTTATATGGAAGTGTTTCTCGCCATTCACTGCTTAGGGCTACATCAAGAGGAAACAAAACATAGAGATAGAACGTGAAACTACATTATTGTGTCAAGTTTCAAGAAGCTAGCACAAACCGTGTTGGATTTAGAGTTCCAAATACATCTATCAATATAGGAGAAAACAGAGTGAAACCTAAAAATTCAAACTGTTACTGGAAATGAACGCTTCAACATAGAAGGACGAAGTTGCGGGAACCAAGTCGCCTTAGTGTACTGATCATTACCTGAAAGTATCATCCAGTTTGGGTGAAAAAATATTTGCTGAGATTTCTGGAGATTCGTAATTTTTGGACGCTTGGCAACCCCTTTATATGGAAGTGTTTCTCGCCAGTCACTGCTTAGGGCTACATCAAGAGGAAACAAAACATAGAGATAGAACGTGAAACTACATTATTGTGTCAAGTTTCAAGAAGCTAGCACAAACCGTGTTGGATTTAGAGTTCCAAATACATCTATCAATATAGGAGAAAACAGAGTGAAACCTAAAAATTCAAACTGTTACTGGAAACGAACGCTACAACATAGAAGAACGAAATTTGGTGAACCAAGTCAGCTTAGTGTACTGATCATTACCTGAAAGTATCATCCAGTTTGGGTGAAAAAATATTTGCTGAGATTTCTGGAGATTCGTAATTTTTGGACGCTTGGCAACCCCTTTATATGGAAGTGTTTCTCGCCAGTCACTGCTTAGGGCTACATCAAGAGGAAACAAAACATAGAGATAGAACGTGAAACTACATTATTGTGTCAAGTTTCAAGAAGCTAGCACAAACCGTGTTGGATTTAGAGTTCCAAATACATCTATCAATATAGGAGAAAACAGAGTGAAACCTAAAAATTCAAACTGTTACTGGAAACGAACGCTACAACATAGAAGAACGAAATTTGGTGAACCAAGTCAGCTTAGTGTACTGATCATTACCTGAAAGTATCATCCAGTTTGGGTGAAAAAATATTTGCTGAGATTTCTGGAGATTCGTAATTTTTGGACGCTTGGCAACCCCTTTATATGGAAGTGTTTCTCGCCAGTCACTGCTTAGGGCTACATCAAGAGGAAACAAAACATAGAGAGAGAACGTGAAACTAAGTTATTGTGTCAAGTTTCAAGAAGCTAGCACAAACCGTGTTGGATTTAGAGTTCCAAATACATCTATCAATATAGGAGAAAACAGAGTGAAACCTAAAAATTCAAACTGTTACTGGAAACGAACGCTTCAACATAGAAGAATGAAATTTGGGGAACCAAGTCAGCTTAGTGTACTGATCATTACCTGAAAGTATCATCCAGTTTGGGTGAAAAAATATTTGCTGAGATTTCTGGAGATTCGTAATTTTTGGAAGCTTGGCAACCCGTTTCCATGAAAGTGTTTCTCGCCAGTCACTGCTAAGGGCTACATCAAGAGGAAACAAAACATAGAGACAGAACGTGAAACTACTTTATTGTGTCAAGTTTCAAGAAGGTAGCACAAACCGTGTTGGATTTAGATTTCCAAATACATCTATCAATATAGGAGAAAACAGAGTGAAACCTAAAAATTCAAACTGTTACTGGAAACGAACGCTTCAACATAGAAGAATGAAATTTGGGGAACCAAGTCAGCTTAGTGTACTGATCATTACCTGAAAGGATCATCCAGTTTGTGTGAAAAAATATTTGCTGAGATTTCCGGAGATTCGTAATTTTTGGAAGCTTGGCAACCCGTTTCCATGAAAGTGTTTCTCGACAGTCACTGCTAAGGGCTACATCAAGAGGAAACAAATCATAGAGACAGAACGTGAAACTACTTTATTGTGTCAAGTTTCAAGAAGCTAGCACAAACCGTGTTGGATTTAGAGTTCCAAATACATCTATCAATATAGGAGAAAATAGAGTGAGACCTAAAAATTCAAACTGTTACTGGAAATGAACGCTTCAACATAGAAGGACGAAGTTGCGGGAAGCAAGTCGCCTTAGTGTACTGATCATTACCTGAAAGTATCATCCAGTTTGGGTGGAAAAATATTTGCTGAGATTTCTGGAGATTCGTAATTTTTGGACGCTTGGCAACCCGTTTCCATGAAAGTGTTTCTCGCCAGTCACTGCTAAGGGCTACATCAAGAGGAAACAAAACATAGAGATAGAACGTGAAACTACTTTATTGTGTCAAGTTTCAAGAAGCTAGCACAAACCGTGTTGGATTTAGAGTTCCAAATACATCTATCAATATAGGAGAAAACAGAGTGAAACCTAAAAATTCAAACTGTTACTGGAAACGAACGCTACAACATAGAAGAACGAAATTTGGTGAACCAAGTCAGCTTAGTGTACTGATCATTACCTGAAAGTATCATCCAGTTTGGGTGAAAAAATATTTGCTGAGATTTCTGGAGATTCGTAATTTTTGGACGCTTGGCAACCCCTTTATATGGAAGTGTTTCTCGCCAGTCACTGCTTAGGGCTACATCAAGAGGAAACAAAACATAGAGAGAGAACGGGAAACTACATTATTGTGTCAAGTTTCAAGAAGCTAGCACAAACCGTGTTGGATTTAGAGTTCCAAATACATCTATCAATATAGGAGAAAACAGAGTGAAACCTAAAAATTCAAACTGTTACTGGAAACGAACGCTTCAACATAGAAGAATGAAATTTGGGGAACCAAGTCAGCTTAGTGTACTGATCATTACCTGAAAGTATCATCCAGTTTGGGTGAAAAAATATTTGCTGAGATTTCTGGAGATTCGTAATTTTTGGACGCTTGGCAACCCGTTTCCATGAAAGTGTTTCTCCCAGTCACTGCTAAGGGCTACATCAAGAGGAAACAAAACATAGAGACAGAACGTGAAACTACTTTATTGTGTCAAGTTTCAAGAAGCTAGCACAAACCGTGTTGGATTTAGAGTTCCAAATACATCTATCAATATAGGAGAAAACAGAGTGAAACCTAAAAATTCAAACTGTTACTGGAAATGAACGCTTCAACATAGAAGGACGAAGTTGCGGGAACCAAGTCGCCTTAGTGTACTGATCATTACTTGAAAGTATCATCCAGTTTGGGTGAAAAAATGTTTGCTGAGATTTCTGGAGATTCGTAATTTTTGGACGCTTGGCAACCCCTTTATATGGAAGTGTTTCTCGCCAGTCACTGCTTAGGGCTACATCAAGAGGAAACAAAACATAGAGATAGAACGTGAAACTACATTATTGTGTCAAGTTTCAAGAAGCTAGCACAAACCGTGTTGGATTTAGAGTTCCAAATACATCTATCAATATAGGAGAAAACAGAGTGAAACCTAAAAATTCAAACTGTTACTGGAAACGAACGCTTCAACATAGAAGAATGAAATTTGGGGAACCAAGTCAGCTTAGTGTACTGATCATTACCTGAAAGTATCATCCAGTTTGGGTGAAAAAATATTTGCTGAGATTTCTGGAGATTCGTAATTTTTGGAAGCTTGGCAATCCGTTTCCATGAAAGTGTTTCTCGGCAGTCACTGCTTAGGGCTACATCAAGAGGAAACAAAACATAGAGATAGAATGTGAAACTACATTATTGTGTCAAGTTTCAAGAAGCTAGCACAAACCGTGTTGGATTTAGAGTTCCAAATACATCTATCAATATAGGAGAAAACAGAGTGAAACCTAAAAATTCAAACTGTTACTGGAAACGAACGCTTCAACATAGAAGAATGAAATTTGGGGAACCAAGTCAGCTTAGTGTACTGATCATTACCTGAAAGTATCATCCAGTTTGGGTGAAAAAATATTTGCTGAGATTTCTGGAGATTCGTAATTTTTGGACGCTTGGCAACCCCTTTATATGGAAGTGTTTCTCGCCAGTCACTGCTTAGGGCTACATCAAGAGGAAACAAAACATAGAGATAGAACGTGAAACTACATTATTGTGTCAAGTTTCAAGAAGCTAGCACAAACCGTGTTGGATTTAGAGTTCCAAATACATCTATCAATATAGGAGAAAACAGAGTGAAACCTAAAAATTCAAACTGTTACTGGAAACGAACGCTTCAACATAGAAGAATGAAATTTGGGGAACCAAGTCAGCTTAGTGTACTGATCATTACCTGAAAGTATCATCCAGTTTGGGTGAAAAAATGTTTGCTGAGATTTCTGGAGATTCGTAATTTTTGGACGCTTGGCAACCCGTTTCCATGAAAGTGTTTCTCGCCAGTCACTGCTAAGGGCTACATCAAGAGGAAACAAAACATAGAGACAGAACGTGAAACTACTTTATTGTGTCAAGTTTCAAGAAGCTAGCACAAACCGTGTTGGATTTAGAGTTCCAAATACATCTATCAATATAGGAGAAAACAGAGTGAAACCTAAAAATTCAAACTGTTACTGGAAACGAACGCTTCAACATAGAAGAATGAAATTTGGGGAACCAAGTCAGCTTAGTGTACTGATCATTACCTGAAAGGATCATCCAGTTTGTGTGAAAAAATATTTGCTGAGATTTCCGGAGATTCGTAATTTTTGGAAGCTTGGCAACCCGTTTCCATGAAAGTGTTTCTCGCCAGTCACTGCTAAGGGCTACATCAAGAGGAAACAAAACATAGAGAGAGAACGGGAAACTACATTATTGTGTCAAGTTTCAAGAAGCTAGCACAAACCGTGTTGGATTTAGAGTTCCAAATACATCTATCAATATAGGAGAAAACAGAGTGAAACCTAAAAATTCAAACTGTTACTGGAAACGAACGCTTCAACATAGAAGAATGAAATTTGGGGAACCAAGTCAGCTTAGTGTACTGATCATTACCTGAAAGTATCATCCAGTTTGGGTGAAAAAATATTTGCTGAGATTTCTGGAGATTCGTAATTTTTGGACGCTTGGCAACCCGTTTCCATGAAAGTGTTTCTCCCAGTCACTGCTAAGGGCTACATCAAGAGGAAACAAAACATAGAGACAGAACGTGAAACTACTTTATTGTGTCAAGTTTCAAGAAGCTAGCACAAACCGTGTTGGATTTAGAGTTCCAAATACATCTATCAATATAGGAGAAAACAGAGTGAAACCTAAAAATTCAAACTGTTACTGGAAATGAACGCTTCAACATAGAAGGACGAAGTTGCGGGAACCAAGTCGCCTTAGTGTACTGATCATTACTTGAAAGTATCATCCAGTTTGGGTGAAAAAATGTTTGCTGAGATTTCTGGAGATTCGTAATTTTTGGACGCTTGGCAACCCCTTTATATGGAAGTGTTTCTCGCCATTCACTGCTTAGGGCTACATCAAGAGGAAACAAAACATAGAGATAGAACGTGAAACTACATTATTGTGTCAAGTTTCAAGAAGCTAGCACAAACCGTGTTGGATTTAGAGTTCCAAATACATCTATCAATATAGGAGAAAACAGAGTGAAACCTAAAAATTCAAACTGTTACTGGAAATGAACGCTTCAACATAGAAGGACGAAGTTGCGGGAACCAAGTCGCCTTAGTGTACTGATCATTACCTGAAAGTATCATCCAGTTTGGGTGAAAAAATATTTGCTGAGATTTCTGGAGATTCGTAATTTTTGGACGCTTGGCAACCCCTTTATATGGAAGTGTTTCTCGCCAGTCACTGCTTAGGGCTACATCAAGAGGAAACAAAACATAGAGATAGAACGTGAAACTACATTATTGTGTCAAGTTTCAAGAAGCTAGCACAAACCGTGTTGGATTTAGAGTTCCAAATACATCTATCAATATAGGAGAAAACAGAGTGAAACCTAAAAATTCAAACTGTTACTGGAAACGAACGCTACAACATAGAAGAACGAAATTTGGTGAACCAAGTCAGCTTAGTGTACTGATCATTACCTGAAAGTATCATCCAGTTTGGGTGAAAAAATATTTGCTGAGATTTCTGGAGATTCGTAATTTTTGGACGCTTGGCAACCCCTTTATATGGAAGTGTTTCTCGCCAGTCACTGCTTAGGGCTACATCAAGAGGAAACAAAACATAGAGATAGAACGTGAAACTACATTATTGTGTCAAGTTTCAAGAAGCTAGCACAAACCGTGTTGGATTTAGAGTTCCAAATACATCTATCAATATAGGAGAAAACAGAGTGAAACCTAAAAATTCAAACTGTTACTGGAAACGAACGCTACAACATAGAAGAACGAAATTTGGTGAACCAAGTCAGCTTAGTGTACTGATCATTACCTGAAAGTATCATCCAGTTTGGGTGAAAAAATATTTGCTGAGATTTCTGGAGATTCGTAATTTTTGGACGCTTGGCAACCCCTTTATATGGAAGTGTTTCTCGCCAGTCACTGCTTAGGGCTACATCAAGAGGAAACAAAACATAGAGAGAGAACGTGAAACTAAGTTATTGTGTCAAGTTTCAGGAAGCTAGCACAAACCGTGTTGGATTTAGAGTTCCAAATACATCTATCAATATAGGAGAAAACAGAGTGAAACCTAAAAATTCAAACTGTTACTGGAAACGAACGCTTCAACATAGAAGAATGAAATTTGGGGAACCAAGTCAGCTTAGTGTACTGATCATTACCTGAAAGTATCATCCAGTTTGGGTGAAAAAATATTTGCTGAGATTTCTGGAGATTCGTAATTTTTGGAAGCTTGGCAACCCGTTTCCATGAAAGTGTTTCTCGCCAGTCACTGCTAAGGGCTACATCAAGAGGAAACAAAACATAGAGACAGAACGTGAAACTACTTTATTGTGTCAAGTTTCAAGAAGCTAGCACAAACCGTGTTGGATTTAGATTTCCAAATACATCTATCAATATAGGAGAAAACAGAGTGAAACCTAAAAATTCAAACTGTTACTGGAAACGAACGCTTCAACATAGAAGAATGAAATTTGGGGAACCAAGTCAGCTTAGTGTACTGATCATTACCTGAAAGGATCATCCAGTTTGTGTGAAAAAATATTTGCTGAGATTTCCGGAGATTCGTAATTTTTGGAAGCTTGGCAACCCGTTTCCATGAAAGTGTTTCTCGACAGTCACTGCTAAGGGCTACATCAAGAGGAAACAAATCATAGAGACAGAACGTGAAACTACTTTATTGTGTCAAGTTTCAAGAAGCTAGCACAAACCGTGTTGGATTTAGAGTTCCAAATACATCTATCAATATAGGAGAAAATAGAGTGAGACCTAAAAATTCAAACTGTTACTGGAAATGAACGCTTCAACATAGAAGGACGAAGTTGCGGGAAGCAAGTCGCCTTAGTGTACTGATCATTACCTGAAAGTATCATCCAGTTTGGGTGGAAAAATATTTGCTGAGATTTCTGGAGATTCGTAATTTTTGGACGCTTGGCAACCCGTTTCCATGAAAGTGTTTCTCGCCAGTCACTGCTAAGGGCTACATCAAGAGGAAACAAAACATAGAGATAGAACGTGAAACTACTTTATTGTGTCAAGTTTCAAGAAGCTAGCACAAACCGTGTTGGATTTAGAGTTCCAAATACATCTATCAATATAGGAGAAAACAGAGTGAAACCTAAAAATTCAAACTGTTACTGGAAACGAACGCTACAACATAGAAGAACGAAATTTGGTGAACCAAGTCAGCTTAGTGTACTGATCATTACCTGAAAGTATCATCCAGTTTGGGTGAAAAAATATTTGCTGAGATTTCTGGAGATTCGTAATTTTTGGACGCTTGGCAACCCCTTTATATGGAAGTGTTTCTCGCCAGTCACTGCTTAGGGCTACATCAAGAGGAAACAAAACATAGAGAGAGAACGGGAAACTACATTATTGTGTCAAGTTTCAAGAAGCTAGCACAAACCGTGTTGGATTTAGAGTTCCAAATACATCTATCAATATAGGAGAAAACAGAGTGAAACCTAAAAATTCAAACTGTTACTGGAAACGAACGCTTCAACATAGAAGAATGAAATTTGGGGAACCAAGTCAGCTTAGTGTACTGATCATTACCTGAAAGTATCATCCAGTTTGGGTGAAAAAATATTTGCTGAGATTTCTGGAGATTCGTAATTTTTGGACGCTTGGCAACCCGTTTCCATGAAAGTGTTTCTCCCAGTCACTGCTAAGGGCTACATCAAGAGGAAACAAAACATAGAGACAGAACGTGAAACTACTTTATTGTGTCAAGTTTCAAGAAGCTAGCACAAACCGTGTTGGATTTAGAGTTCCAAATACATCTATCAATATAGGAGAAAACAGAGTGAAACCTAAAAATTCAAACTGTTACTGGAAATGAACGCTTCAACATAGAAGGACGAAGTTGCGGGAACCAAGTCGCCTTAGTGTACTGATCATTACTTGAAAGTATCATCCAGTTTGGGTGAAAAAATGTTTGCTGAGATTTCTGGAGATTCGTAATTTTTGGACGCTTGGCAACCCCTTTATATGGAAGTGTTTCTCGCCAGTCACTGCTTAGGGCTACATCAAGAGGAAACAAAACATAGAGATAGAACGTGAAACTACATTATTGTGTCAAGTTTCAAGAAGCTAGCACAAACCGTGTTGGATTTAGAGTTCCAAATACATCTATCAATATAGGAGAAAACAGAGTGAAACCTAAAAATTCAAACTGTTACTGGAAACGAACGCTTCAACATAGAAGAATGAAATTTGGGGAACCAAGTCAGCTTAGTGTACTGATCATTACCTGAAAGTATCATCCAGTTTGGGTGAAAAAATATTTGCTGAGATTTCTGGAGATTCGTAATTTTTGGAAGCTTGGCAATCCGTTTCCATGAAAGTGTTTCTCGGCAGTCACTGCTTAGGGCTACATCAAGAGGAAACAAAACATAGAGATAGAATGTGAAACTACATTATTGTGTCAAGTTTCAAGAAGCTAGCACAAACCGTGTTGGATTTAGAGTTCCAAATACATCTATCAATATAGGAGAAAACAGAGTGAAACCTAAAAATTCAAACTGTTACTGGAAACGAACGCTTCAACATAGAAGAATGAAATTTGGGGAACCAAGTCAGCTTAGTGTACTGATCATTACCTGAAAGTATCATCCAGTTTGGGTGAAAAAATATTTGCTGAGATTTCTGGAGATTCGTAATTTTTGGACGCTTGGCAACCCCTTTATATGGAAGTGTTTCTCGCCAGTCACTGCTTAGGGCTACATCAAGAGGAAACAAAACATAGAGATAGAACGTGAAACTACATTATTGTGTCAAGTTTCAAGAAGCTAGCACAAACCGTGTTGGATTTAGAGTTCCAAATACATCTATCAATATAGGAGAAAACAGAGTGAAACCTAAAAATTCAAACTGTTACTGGAAACGAACGCTTCAACATAGAAGAATGAAATTTGGGGAACCAAGTCAGCTTAGTGTACTGATCATTACCTGAAAGTATCATCCAGTTTGGGTGAAAAAATGTTTGCTGAGATTTCTGGAGATTCGTAATTTTTGGACGCTTGGCAACCCGTTTCCATGAAAGTGTTTCTCGCCAGTCACTGCTAAGGGCTACATCAAGAGGAAACAAAACATAGAGACAGAACGTGAAACTACTTTATTGTGTCAAGTTTCAAGAAGCTAGCACAAACCGTGTTGGATTTAGAGTTCCAAATACATCTATCAATATAGGAGAAAACAGAGTGAAACCTAAAAATTCAAACTGTTACTGGAAACGAACGCTTCAACATAGAAGAATGAAATTTGGGGAACCAAGTCAGCTTAGTGTACTGATCATTACCTGAAAGGATCATCCAGTTTGTGTGAAAAAATATTTGCTGAGATTTCCGGAGATTCGTAATTTTTGGAAGCTTGGCAACCCGTTTCCATGAAAGTGTTTCTCGCCAGTCACTGCTAAGGGCTACATCAAGAGGAAACAAAACATAGAGAGAGAACGGGAAACTACATTATTGTGTCAAGTTTCAAGAAGCTAGCACAAACCGTGTTGGATTTAGAGTTCCAAATACATCTATCAATATAGGAGAAAACAGAGTGAAACCTAAAAATTCAAACTGTTACTGGAAACGAACGCTTCAACATAGAAGAATGAAATTTGGGGAACCAAGTCAGCTTAGTGTACTGATCATTACCTGAAAGTATCATCCAGTTTGGGTGAAAAAATATTTGCTGAGATTTCTGGAGATTCGTAATTTTTGGACGCTTGGCAACCCGTTTCCATGAAAGTGTTTCTCCCAGTCACTGCTAAGGGCTACATCAAGAGGAAACAAAACATAGAGACAGAACGTGAAACTACTTTATTGTGTCAAGTTTCAAGAAGCTAGCACAAACCGTGTTGGATTTAGAGTTCCAAATACATCTATCAATATAGGAGAAAACAGAGTGAAACCTAAAAATTCAAACTGTTACTGGAAATGAACGCTTCAACATAGAAGGACGAAGTTGCGGGAACCAAGTCGCCTTAGTGTACTGATCATTACTTGAAAGTATCATCCAGTTTGGGTGAAAAAATGTTTGCTGAGATTTCTGGAGATTCGTAATTTTTGGACGCTTGGCAACCCCTTTATATGGAAGTGTTTCTCGCCATTCACTGCTTAGGGCTACATCAAGAGGAAACAAAACATAGAGATAGAACGTGAAACTACATTATTGTGTCAAGTTTCAAGAAGCTAGCACAAACCGTGTTGGATTTAGAGTTCCAAATACATCTATCAATATAGGAGAAAACAGAGTGAAACCTAAAAATTCAAACTGTTACTGGAAATGAACGCTTCAACATAGAAGGACGAAGTTGCGGGAACCAAGTCGCCTTAGTGTACTGATCATTACCTGAAAGTATCATCCAGTTTGGGTGAAAAAATATTTGCTGAGATTTCTGGAGATTCGTAATTTTTGGACGCTTGGCAACCCCTTTATATGGAAGTGTTTCTCGCCAGTCACTGCTTAGGGCTACATCAAGAGGAAACAAAACATAGAGATAGAACGTGAAACTACATTATTGTGTCAAGTTTCAAGAAGCTAGCACAAACCGTGTTGGATTTAGAGTTCCAAATACATCTATCAATATAGGAGAAAACAGAGTGAAACCTAAAAATTCAAACTGTTACTGGAAACGAACGCTACAAAATAGAAGAACGAAATTTGGTGAACCAAGTCAGCTTAGTGTACTGATCATTACCTGAAAGTATCATCCAGTTTGGGTGAAAAAATATTTGCTGAGATTTCTGGAGATTCGTAATTTTTGGACGCTTGGCAACCCCTTTATATGGAAGTGTTTCTCGCCAGTCACTGCTTAGGGCTACATCAAGAGGAAACAAAACATAGAGATAGAACGTGAAACTACATTATTGTGTCAAGTTTCAAGAAGCTAGCACAAACCGTGTTGGATTTAGAGTTCCAAATACATCTATCAATATAGGAGAAAACAGAGTGAAACCTAAAAATTCAAACTGTTACTGGAAACGAACGCTACAACATAGAAGAACGAAATTTGGTGAACCAAGTCAGCTTAGTGTACTGATCATTACCTGAAAGTATCATCCAGTTTGGGTGAAAAAATATTTGCTGAGATTTCTGGAGATTCGTAATTTTTGGACGCTTGGCAACCCCTTTATATGGAAGTGTTTCTCGCCAGTCACTGCTTAGGGCTACATCAAGAGGAAACAAAACATAGAGAGAGAACGTGAAACTAAGTTATTGTGTCAAGTTTCAGGAAGCTAGCACAAACCGTGTTGGATTTAGAGTTCCAAATACATCTATCAATATAGGAGAAAACAGAGTGAAACCTAAAAATTCAAACTGTTACTGGAAACGAACGCTTCAACATAGAAGAATGAAATTTGGGGAACCAAGTCAGCTTAGTGTACTGATCATTACCTGAAAGTATCATCCAGTTTGGGTGAAAAAATATTTGCTGAGATTTCTGGAGATTCGTAATTTTTGGAAGCTTGGCAACCCGTTTCCATGAAAGTGTTTCTCGCCAGTCACTGCTAAGGGCTACATCAAGAGGAAACAAAACATAGAGACAGAACGTGAAACTACTTTATTGTGTCAAGTTTCAAGAAGCTAGCACAAACCGTGTTGGATTTAGAGTTCCAAATACATCTATCAATATAGGAGAAAACAGAGTGAAACCTAAAAATTCAAACTGTTACTGGAAACGAACGCTTCAACATAGAAGAATGAAATTTGGGGAACCAAGTCAGCTTAGTGTACTGATCATTACCTGAAAGGATCATCCAGTTTGTGTGAAAAAATATTTGCTGAGATTTCCGGAGATTCGTAATTTTTGGAAGCTTGGCAACCCGTTTCCATGAAAGTGTTTCTCGACAGTCACTGCTAAGGGCTACATCAAGAGGAAACAAATCATAGAGACAGAACGTGAAACTACTTTATTGTGTCAAGTTTCAAGAAGCTAGCACAAACCGTGTTGGATTTAGAGTTCCAAATACATCTATCAATATAGGAGAAAATAGAGTGAGACCTAAAAATTCAAACTGTTACTGGAAATGAACGCTTCAACATAGAAGGACGAAGTTGCGGGAAGCAAGTCGCCTTAGTGTACTGATCATTACCTGAAAGTATCATCCAGTTTGGGTGGAAAAATATTTGCTGAGATTTCTGGAGATTCGTAATTTTTGGACGCTTGGCAACCCGTTTCCATGAAAGTGTTTCTCGCCAGTCACTGCTAAGGGCTACATCAAGAGGAAACAAAACATAGAGATAGAACGTGAAACTACTTTATTGTGTCAAGTTTCAAGAAGCTAGCACAAACCGTGTTGGATTTAGAGTTCCAAATACATCTATCAATATAGGAGAAAACAGAGTGAAACCTAAAAATTCAAACTGTTACTGGAAACGAACGCTACAACATAGAAGAACGAAATTTGGTGAACCAAGTCAGCTTAGTGTACTGATCATTACCTGAAAGTATCATCCAGTTTGGGTGAAAAAATATTTGCTGAGATTTCTGGAGATTCGTAATTTTTGGACGCTTGGCAACCCCTTTATATGGAAGTGTTTCTCGCCAGTCACTGCTTAGGGCTACATCAAGAGGAAACAAAACATAGAGAGAGAACGGGAAACTACATTATTGTGTCAAGTTTCAAGAAGCTAGCACAAACCGTGTTGGATTTAGAGTTCCAAATACATCTATCAATATAGGAGAAAACAGAGTGAAACCTAAAAATTCAAACTGTTACTGGAAACGAACGCTTCAACATAGAAGAATGAAATTTGGGGAACCAAGTCAGCTTAGTGTACTGATCATTACCTGAAAGTATCATCCAGTTTGGGTGAAAAAATATTTGCTGAGATTTCTGGAGATTCGTAATTTTTGGACGCTTGGCAACCCGTTTCCATGAAAGTGTTTCTCCCAGTCACTGCTAAGGGCTACATCAAGAGGAAACAAAACATAGAGACAGAACGTGAAACTACTTTATTGTGTCAAGTTTCAAGAAGCTAGCACAAACCGTGTTGGATTTAGAGTTCCAAATACATCTATCAATATAGGAGAAAACAGAGTGAAACCTAAAAATTCAAACTGTTACTGGAAATGAACGCTTCAACATAGAAGGACGAAGTTGCGGGAACCAAGTCGCCTTAGTGTACTGATCATTACTTGAAAGTATCATCCAGTTTGGGTGAAAAAATGTTTGCTGAGATTTCTGGAGATTCGTAATTTTTGGACGCTTGGCAACCCCTTTATATGGAAGTGTTTCTCGCCAGTCACTGCTTAGGGCTACATCAAGAGGAAACAAAACATAGAGATAGAACGTGAAACTACATTATTGTGTCAAGTTTCAAGAAGCTAGCACAAACCGTGTTGGATTTAGAGTTCCAAATACATCTATCAATATAGGAGAAAACAGAGTGAAACCTAAAAATTCAAACTGTTACTGGAAACGAACGCTACAACATAGAAGAACGAAATTTGGTGAACCAAGTCAGCTTAGTGTACTGATCATTACCTGAAAGTATCATCCAGTTTGGGTGGAAAAATATTTGCTGAGATTTCTGGAGATTCGTAATTTTTGGACGCTTGGCAACCCCTTTATATGGAAGTGTTTCTCGCCAGTCACTGCTTAGGGCTACATCAAGAGGAAACAAAACATAGAGATAGAACGTGAAACTACATTATTGTGTCAAGTTTCAAGAAGCTAGCACAAACCGTGTTGGATTTAGAGTTCCAAATACATCTATCAATATAGGAGAAAACAGAGTGAAACCTAAAAATTCAAACTGTTACTGGAAACGAACGCTACAACATAGAAGAACGAAATTTGGTGAACCAAGTCAGCTTAGTGTACTGATCATTACCTGAAAGTATCATCCAGTTTGGGTGAAAAAATATTTGCTGAGATTTCTGGAGATTCGTAATTTTTGGACGCTTGGCAACCCCTTTATATGGAAGTGTTTCTCGCCAGTCACTGCTTAGGGCTACATCAAGAGGAAACAAAACATAGAGATAGAACATGAAACTACATTATTGTGTCAAGTTTCAAGAAGCTAGCACAAACCGTGTTGGATTTAGAGTTCCAAATACATCTATCAATATAGGAGAAAACAGAGTGAAACCTAAAAATTCAAACTGTTACTGGAAATGAACGCTTCAACATAGAAGGACGAAGTTGCGGGAACCAAGTCGCCTTAGTGTACTGATCATTACCTGAAAGTATCATCCAGTTTGGGTGAAAAAATATTTGCTGAGATTTCTGGAGATTCGTAATTTTTGGACGCTTGGCAACCCCTTTATATGGAAGTGTTTCTCGCCAGTCACTGCTTAGGGCTACATCAAGAGGAAACAAAACATAGAGATAGAACGTGAAACTAAGTTATTGTGTCAAGTTTCAAGAAGCTAGCACAAACCGTGTTGGATTTAGAGTTCCAAATACATCTATCAATATAGGAGAAAACAGAGTGAAACCTAAAAATTCAAACTGTTACTGGAAACGAACGCTTCAACATAGAAGAATGAAATTTGGGGAACCAAGTCAGCTTAGTGTACTGATCATTACCTGAAAGTATCATCCAGTTTGGGTGAAAAAATATTTGCTGAGATTTCTGGAGATTCGTAATTTTTGGAAGCTTGGCAACCCGTTTCCATGAAAGTGTTTCTCGCCAGTCACTGCTAAGGGCTACATCAAGAGGAAACAAAACATAGAGACAGAACGTGAAACTACTTTATTGTGTCAAGTTTCAAGAAGCTAGCACAAACCGTGTTGGATTTAGAGTTCCAAATACATCTATCAATATAGGAGAAAACAGAGTGAAACCTAAAAATTCAAACTGTTACTGGAAACGAACGCTTCAACATAGAAGAATGAAATTTGGGGAACCAAGTCAGCTTAGTGTACTGATCATTACCTGAAAGTATCATCCAGTTTGGGTGAAAAAATATTTGCTGAGATTTCTGGAGATTCGTAATTTTTGGACGCTTGGCAACCCCTTTATATGGAAATGTTTCTCGCCAGTCACTGCTTAGGGCTACATCAAGAGGAAACAAAACATAGAGATAGAACGTGAAACTACTTTATTGTGTCAAGTTTCAAGAAGCTAGCACAAACCGTGTTGGATTTAGAGTTCCAAATACATCTATCAATATAGGAGAAAACAGAGTGAAACCTAAAAATTCAAACTGTTACTGGAAACGAACGCTTCAACATAGAAGAACGAAATTTGGTGAACCAAGTGGGCTTAGTGTTCTGATCATTACCTGAAAGTATCATCCAGTTTGGGTGAAAAAATATTTGCTGAGATTTCTGGAGATTCGTAATTTTTGGACGCTTGGCAACCCGTTTCCATGAAAGTGTTTCTCCCAGTCACTGCTAAGGGCTACATCAAGAGGACACAAAACATAGAGACAGAACGTGAAACTACTTTATTGTGTCAAGTTTCAAGAAGCTAGCACAAACCGTGTTGGATTTAGAGTTCCAAATACATCTATCAATATAGGAGAAAACAGAGTGAAACCTAAAAATTCAAACTGTTACTGGAAATGAACGCTTCAACATAGAAGGACGAAGTTGCGGGAACCAAGTCTCCTTAGTGTACTGATCATTACCTGAAAGGATCATCCAGTTTGTGTGAAAAAATATTTGCTGAGATTTCCGGAGATTCGTAATTTTTGGAAGCTTGGCAACCCGTTTCCATGAAAGTGTTTCTCGACAGTCACTGCTAAGGGCTACATCAAGAGGAAACAAATCATAGAGACAGAACGTGAAACTACTTTATTGTGTCAAGTTTCAAGAAGCTAGCACAAACCGTGTTGGATTTAGAGTTCCAAATACATCTATCAATATAGGAGAAAATAGAGTGAGACCTAAAAATTCAAACTGTTACTGGAAATGAACGCTTCAACATAGAAGGACGAAGTTGCGGGAAGCAAGTCGCCTTAGTGTACTGATCATTACCTGAAAGTATCATCCAGTTTGGGTGGAAAAATATTTGCTGAGATTTCTGGAGATTCGTAATTTTTGGACGCTTGGCAACCCGTTTCCATGAAAGTGTTTCTCGCCAGTCACTGCTAAGGGCTACATCAAGAGGAAACAAAACATAGAGACAGAATGTGAAACTACTTTATTGTGTCAAGTTTCAAGAAGCTAGCACAAACCGTGTTGGATTTAGAGTTCCAAATACATCTATCAATATAGGAGAAAACAGAGTGAAACCTAAAAATTCAAACTGTTACTGGAAACGAACGCTACAACATAGAAGAACGAAATTTGGTGAACCAAGTCAGCTTAGTGTACTGATCATTACCTGAAAGTATCATCCAGTTTGGGTGAAAAAATATTTGCTCAGATTTCTGGAGATTCGTAATTTTTGGACGCTTGGCAACCCCTTTATATGGAAGTGTTTCTCGCCAGTCACTGCTTAGGGCTACATCAAGAGGAAACAAAACATAGAGAGAGAACGTGAAACTACATTATTGTGTCAAGTTTCAAGAAGCTAGCACAAACCGTGTTGGATTTAGAGTTCCAAATACATCTATCAATATAGGAGAAAACAGAGTGAAACCTAAAAATTCAAACTGTTACTGGAAACGAACGCTACAACATAGAAGAACGAAATTTGGTGAACCAAGTCAGCTTAGTGTACTGATCATTACCTGAAAGTATCATCCAGTTTGGGTGAAAAAATATTTGCTGAGATTTCTGGAGATTCGTAATTTTTGGACGCTTGGCAACCCCTTTATATGGAAGTGTTTCTCGCCAGTCACTGCTTAGGGCTACATCAAGAGGAAACAAAACATAGAGAGAGAACGTGAAACTAAGTTATTGTGTCAAGTTTCAAGAAGCTAGCACAAACCGTGTTGGATTTAGAGTTCCAAATACATCTATCAATATAGGAGAAAACAGAGTGAAACCTAAAAATTCAAACTGTTACTGGAAACGAACGCTTCAACATAGAAGAATGAAATTTGGGGAACCAAGTCAGCTTAGTGTACTGATCATTACCTGAAAGTATCATCCAGTTTGGGTGAAAAAATATTTGCTGAGATTTCTGGAGATTCGTAATTTTTGGAAGCTTGGCAACCCGTTTCCATGAAAGTGTTTCTCGCCAGTCACTGCTAAGGGCTACATCAAGAGGAAACAAAACATAGAGACAGAACGTGAAACTACTTTATTGTGTCAAGTTTCAAGAAGCTAGCACAAACCGTGTTGGATTTAGAGTTCCAAATACATCTATCAATATAGGAGAAAACAGAGTGAAACCTAAAAATTCAAACTGTTACTGGAAACGAACGCTTCAACATAGAAGAATGAAATTTGGGGAAACAAGTCAGCTTAGTGTACTGATCATTACCTGAAAGGATCATCCAGTTTGTGTGAAAAAATATTTGCTGAGATTTCCGGAGATTCGTAATTTTTGGAAGCTTGGCAACCCGTTTCCATGAAAGTGTTTCTCGACAGTCACTGCTAAGGGCTACATCAAGAGGAAACAAATCATAGAGACAGAACGTGAAACTACTTTATTGTGTCAAGTTTCAAGAAGCTAGCACAAACCGTGTTGGATTTAGAGTTCCAAATACATCTATCAATATAGGAGAAAATAGAGTGAGACCTAAAAATTCAAACTGTTACTGGAAATGAACGCTTCAACATAGAAGGACGAAGTTGCGGGAAGCAAGTCGCCTTAGTGTACTGATCATTACCTGAAAGTATCATCCAGTTTGGGTGGAAAAATATTTGCTGAGATTTCTGGAGATTCGTAATTTTTGGACGCTTGGCAACCCGTTTCCATGAAAGTGTTTCTCGCCAGTCACTGCTAAGGGCTACATCAAGAGGAAACAAAACATAGAGATAGAACGTGAAACTACTTTATTGTGTCAAGTTTCAAGAAGCTAGCACAAACCGTGTTGGATTTAGAGTTCCAAATACATCTATCAATATAGGAGAAAACAGAGTGAAACCTAAAAATTCAAACTGTTACTGGAAACGAACGCTACAACATAGAAGAACGAAATTTGGTGAACCAAGTCAGCTTAGTGTACTGATCATTACCTGAAAGTATCATCCAGTTTGGGTGAAAAAATATTTGCTGAGATTTCTGGAGATTCGTAATTTTTGGACGCTTGGCAACCCCTTTATATGGAAGTGTTTCTCGCCAGTCACTGCTTAGGGCTACATCAAGAGGAAACAAAACATAGAGAGAGAACGGGAAACTACATTATTGTGTCAAGTTTCAAGAAACTAGCACAAACCGTGTTGGATTTAGAGTTCCAAATACATCTATCAATATAGGAGAAAACAGAGTGAAACCTAAAAATTCAAACTGTTACTGGAAACGAACGCTTCAACATAGAAGAATGAAATTTGGGGAACCAAGTCAGCTTAGTGTACTGATCATTACCTGAAAGTATCATCCAGTTTGGGTGAAAAAATATTTGCTGAGATTTCTGGAGATTCGTAATTTTTGGACGCTTGGCAACCCGTTTCCATGAAAGTGTTTCTCCCAGTCACTGCTAAGGGCTACATCAAGAGGAAACAAAACATAGAGACAGAACGTGAAACTACTTTATTGTGTCAAGTTTCAAGAAGCTAGCACAAACCGTGTTGGATTTAGAGTTCCAAATACATCTATCAATATAGGAGAAAACAGAGTGAAACCTAAAAATTCAAACTGTTACTGGAAATGAACGCTTCAACATAGAAGGACGAAGTTGCGGGAACCAAGTCGCCTTAGTGTACTGATCATTACTTGAAAGTATCATCCAGTTTGGGTGAAAAAATGTTTGCTGAGATTTCTGGAGATTCGTAATTTTTGGACGCTTGGCAACCCCTTTATATGGAAGTGTTTCTCGCCAGTCACTGCTTAGGGCTACATCAAGAGGAAACAAAACATAGAGATAGAACGTGAAACTACATTATTGTGTCAAGTTTCAAGAAGCTAGCACAAACCGTGTTGGATTTAGAGTTCCAAATACATCTATCAATATAGGAGAAAACAGAGTGAAACCTAAAAATTCAAACTGTTACTGGAAACGAACGCTACAACATAGAAGAACGAAATTTGGTGAACCAAGTCAGCTTAGTGTACTGATCATTACCTGAAAGTATCATCCAGTTTGGGTGAAAAAATATTTGCTGAGATTTCTGGAGATTCGTAATTTTTGGACGCTTGGCAACCCCTTTATATGGAAGTGTTTCTCGCCATTCACTGCTTAGGGCTACATCAAGAGGAAACAAAACATAGAGATAGAACATGAAACTACATTATTGTGTCAAGTTTCAAGAAGCTAGCACAAACCGTGTTGGATTTAGAGTTCCAAATACATCTATCAATATAGGAGAAAACAGAGTGAAACCTAAAAATTCAAACTGTTACTGGAAATGAACGCTTCAACATAGAAGGACGAAGTTGCGGGAACCAAGTCGCCTTAGTGTACTGATCATTACCTGAAAGTATCATCCAGTTTGGGTGAAAAAATATTTGCTGAGATTTCTGGAGATTCGTAATTTTTGGACGCTTGGCAACCCCTTTATATGGAAGTGTTTCTCGCCAGTCACTGCTTAGGGCTACATCAAGAGGAAACAAAACATAGAGATAGAACGTGAAACTACTTTATTGTGTCAAGTTTCAAGAAGCTAGCACAAACCGTGTTGGATTTAGAGTTCCAAATACATCTATCAATATAGGAGAAAACAGAGTGAAACCTAAAAATTCAAACTGTTACTGGAAACGAACGCTTCAACATAGAAGAACGAAATTTGGTGAACCAAGTGGGCTTAGTGTTCTGATCATTACCTGAAAGTATCATCCAGTTTGGGTGAAAAAATATTTGCTGAGATTTCTGGAGATTCGTAATTTTTGGACGCTTGGCAACCAGTTTCCATGAAAGTGTTTCTCCCAGTCACTGCTAAGGGCTACATCAAGAGGACACAAAACATAGAGACAGAACGTGAAACTACTTTATTGTGTCAAGTTTCAAGAAGCTAGCACAAACCGTGTTGGATTTAGAGTTCCAAATACATCTATCAATATAGGAGAAAACAGAGTGAAACCTAAAAATTCAAACTGTTACTGGAAATGAACGCTTCAACATAGAAGGACGAAGTTGCGGGAACCAAGTCGCCTTAGTGTACTGATCATTACCTGAAAGGATCATCCAGTTTGTGTGAAAAAATATTTGCTGAGATTTCCGGAGATTCGTAATTTTTGGAAGCTTGGCAACCCGTTTCCATGAAAGTGTTTCTCGACAGTCACTGCTAAGGGCTACATCAAGAGGAAACAAATCATAGAGACAGAACGTGAAACTACTTTATTGTGTCAAGTTTCAAGAAGCTAGCACAAACCGTGTTGGATTTAGAGTTCCAAATACATCTATCAATATAGGAGAAAATAGAGTGAGACCTAAAAATTCAAACTGTTACTGGAAATGAACGCTTCAACATAGAAGGACGAAGTTGCGGGAAGCAAGTCGCCTTAGTGTACTGATCATTACCTGAAAGTATCATCCAGTTTGGGTGGAAAAATATTTGCTGAGATTTCTGGAGATTCGTAATTTTTGGACGCTTGGCAACCCGTTTCCATGAAAGTGTTTCTCGCCAGTCACTGCTAAGGGCTACATCAAGAGGAAACAAAACATAGAGACAGAATGTGAAACTACTTTATTGTGTCAAGTTTCAAGAAGCTAGCACAAACCGTGTTGGATTTAGAGTTCCAAATACATCTATCAATATAGGAGAAAACAGAGTGAAACCTAAAAATTCAAACTGTTACTGGAAACGAACGCTACAACATAGAAGAACGAAATTTGGTGAACCAAGTCAGCTTAGTGTACTGATCATTACCTGAAAGTATCATCCAGTTTGGGTGAAAAAATATTTGCTGAGATTTCTGGAGATTCGTAATTTTTGGACGCTTGGCAACCCCTTTATATGGAAGTGTTTCTCGCCAGTCACTGCTTAGGGCTACATCAAGAGGAATCAAAACATAGAGATAGAACGTGAAACTACATTATTGTGTCAAGTTTCAAGAAGCTAGCACAAACCGTGTTGGATTTAGAGTTCCAAATACATCTATCAATATAGGAGAAAACAGAGTGAAACCTAAAAATTCAAACTGTTACTGGAAACGAACGCTTCAACATAGAAGAATGAAATTTGGGGAACCAAGTCAGCTTAGTGTACTGATCATTACCTGAAAGTATCATCCAGTTTGGGTGAAAAAATATTTGCTGAGATTTCTGGAGATTCGTAATTTTTGGACGCTTGGCAACCCGTTTCCATGAAAGTGTTTCTCCCAGTCACTGCTAAGGGCTACATCAAGAGGAAACAAAACATAGAGACAGAACGTGAAACTACTTTATTGTGTCAAGTTTCAAGAAGCTAGCACAAACCGTGTTGGATTTAGAGTTCCAAATACATCTATCAATATAGGAGAAAACAGAGTGAAACCTAAAAATTCAAACTGTTACTGGAAATGAACGCTTCAACATAGAAGGACGAAGTTGCGGGAACCAAGTCGCCTTAGTGTACTGATCATTACTTGAAAGTATCATCCAGTTTGGGTGAAAAAATGTTTGCTGAGATTTCTGGAGATTCGTAATTTTTGGACGCTTGGCAACCCCTTTATATGGAAGTGTTTCTCGCCAGTCACTGCTTAGGGCTACATCAAGAGGAAACAAAACATAGAGATAGAACGTGAAACTACATTATTGTGTCAAGTTTCAAGAAGCTAGCACAAACCGTGTTGGATTTAGAGTTCCAAATACATCTATCAATATAGGAGAAAACAGAGTGAAACCTAAAAATTCAAACTGTTACTGGAAACGAACGCTACAACATAGAAGAACGAAATTTGGTGAACCAAGTCAGCTTAGTGTACTGATCATTACCTGAAAGTATCATCCAGTTTGGGTGAAAAAATATTTGCTGAGATTTCTGGAGATTCGTAATTTTTGGACGCTTGGCAACCCCTTTATATGGAAGTGTTTCTCGCCATTCACTGCTTAGTGCTACATCAAGAGGAAACAAAACATAGAGATAGAACATGAAACTACATTATTGTGTCAAGTTTCAAGAAGCTAGCACAAACCGTGTTGGATTTAGAGTTCCAAATACATCTATCAATATAGGAGAAAACAGAGTGAAACCTAAAAATTCAAACTGTTACTGGAAATGAACGCTTCAACATAGAAGGACGAAGTTGCGGGAACCAAGTCGCCTTAGTGTACTGATCATTACCTGAAAGTATCATCCAGTTTGGGTGAAAAAATATTTGCTGAGATTTCTGGAGATTCGTAATTTTTGGACGCTTGGCAACCCCTTTATATGGAAGTGTTTCTCGCCAGTCACTGCTTAGGGCTACATCAAGAGGAAACAAAACATAGAGATAGAACGTGAAACTAAGTTATTGTGTCAAGTTTCAAGAAGCTAGCACAAACCGTGTTGGATTTAGAGTTCCAAATACATCTATCAATATAGGAGAAAACAGAGTTAAACCTAAAAATTCAAACTGTTACTGGAAACGAACGCTTCAACATAGAAGAATGAAATTTGGGGAACCAAGTCAGCTTAGTGTACTGATCATTACCTGAAAGTATCATCCAGTTTGGGTGAAAAAATATTTGCTGAGATTTCTGGAGATTCGTAATTTTTGGAAGCTTGGCAACCCGTTTCCATGAAAGTGTTTCTCGCCAGTCACTGCTAAGGGCTACATCAAGAGGAAACAAAACATAGAGAGAGAACGTGAAACTACATTATTGTGTCAAGTTTCAAGAAGCTAGCACAAACCGTGTTGGATTTAGAGTTCCAAATACATCTATCAATATAGGAGAAAACAGAGTGAAACCTAAAAATTCAAACTGTTACTGGAAACGAACGCTACAACATAGAAGAACGAAATTTGGTGAACCAAGTCAGCTTAGTGTACTGATCATTACCTGAAAGTATCATCCAGTTTGGGTGAAAAAATATTTGCTGAGATTTCTGGAGATTCGTAATTTTTGGACGCTTGGCAACCCCTTTATATGGAAGTGTTTCTCGCCAGTCACTGCTTAGGGCTACATCAAGAGGAAACAAAACATAGAGAGAGAACGTGAAACTAAGTTATTGTGTCAAGTTTCAAGAAGCTAGCACAAACCGTGTTGGATTTAGAGTTCCAAATACATCTATCAATATAGGAGAAAACAGAGTGAAACCTAAAAATTCAAACTGTTACTGGAAACGAACGCTTCAACATAGAAGAATGAAATTTGGGGAACCAAGTCAGCTTAGTGTACTGATCATTACCTGAAAGTATCATCCAGTTTGGGTGAAAAAATATTTGCTGAGATTTCTGGAGATTCGTAATTTTTGGAAGCTTGGCAACCCGTTTCCATGAAAGTGTTTCTCGCCAGTCACTGCTAAGGGCTACATCAAGAGGAAACAAAACATAGAGACAGAACGTGAAACTACTTTATTGTGTCAAGTTTCAAGAAGCTAGCACAAACCGTGTTGGATTTAGAGTTCCAAATACATCTATCAATATAGGAGAAAACAGAGTGAAACCTAAAAATTCAAACTGTTACTGGAAACGAACGCTTCAACATAGAAGAATGAAATTTGGGGAAACAAGTCAGCTTAGTGTACTGATCATTACCTGAAAGGATCATCCAGTTTGTGTGAAAAAATATTTGCTGAGATTTCCGGAGATTCGTAATTTTTGGAAGCTTGGCAACCCGTTTCCATGAAAGTGTTTCTCGACAGTCACTGCTAAGGGCTACATCAAGAGGAAACAAATCATAGAGACAGAACGTGAAACTACTTTATTGTGTCAAGTTTCAAGAAGCTAGCACAAACCGTGTTGGATTTAGAGTTCCAAATACATCTATCAATATAGGAGAAAATAGAGTGAGACCTAAAAATTCAAACTGTTACTGGAAATGAACGCTTCAACATAGAAGGACGAAGTTGCGGGAAACAAGTCGCCTTAGTGTACTGATCATTACCTGAAAGTATCATCCAGTTTGGGTGGAAAAATATTTGCTGAGATTTCTGGAGATTCGTAATTTTTGGACGCTTGGCAACCCGTTTCCATGAAAGTGTTTCTCGCCAGTCACTGCTAAGGGCTACATCAAGAGGAAACAAAACATAGAGATAGAACGTGAAACTACTTTATTGTGTCAAGTTTCAAGAAGCTAGCACAAACCGTGTTGGATTTAGAGTTCCAAATACATCTATCAATATAGGAGAAAACAGAGTGAAACCTAAAAATTCAAACTGTTACTGGAAACGAACGCTACAACATAGAAGAACGAAATTTGGTGAACCAAGTCAGCTTAGTGTACTGATCATTACCTGAAAGTATCATCCAGTTTGGGTGAAAAAATATTTGCTGAGATTTCTGGAGATTCGTAATTTTTGGACGCTTGGCAACCCCTTTATATGGAAGTGTTTCTCGCCAGTCACTGCTTAGGGCTACATCAAGAGGAAACAAAACATAGAGAGAGAACGGGAAACTACACTATTGTGTCAAGTTTCAAGAAACTAGCACAAACCGTGTTGGATTTAGAGTTCCAAATACATCTATCAATATAGGAGAAAACAGAGTGAAACCTAAAAATTCAAACTGTTACTGGAAACGAACGCTTCAACATAGAAGAATGAAATTTGGGGAACCAAGTCAGCTTAGTGTACTGATCATTACCTGAAAGTATCATCCAGTTTGGGTGAAAAAATATTTGCTGAGATTTCTGGAGATTCGTAATTTTTGGACGCTTGGCAACCCGTTTCCATGAAAGTGTTTCTCCCAGTCACTGCTAAGGGCTACATCAAGAGGAAACAAAACATAGAGACAGAACGTGAAACTACTTTATTGTGTCAAGTTTCAAGAAGCTAGCACAAACCGTGTTGGATTTAGAGTTCCAAATACATCTATCAATATAGGAGAAAACAGAGTGAAACCTAAAAATTCAAACTGTTACTGGAAATGAACGCTTCAACATAGAAGGACGAAGTTGCGGGAACCAAGTCGCCTTAGTGTACTGATCATTACTTGAAAGTATCATCCAGTTTGGGTGAAAAAATGTTTGCTGAGATTTCTGGAGATTCGTAATTTTTGGACGCTTGGCAACCCCTTTATATGGAAGTGTTTCTCGCCAGTCACTGCTTAGGGCTACATCAAGAGGAAACAAAACATAGAGATAGAACGTGAAACTACATTATTGTGTCAAGTTTCAAGAAGCTAGCACAAACCGTGTTGGATTTAGAGTTCCAAATACATCTATCAATATAGGAGAAAACAGAGTGAAACCTAAAAATTCAAACTGTTACTGGAAACGAACGCTACAACATAGAAGAACGAAATTTGGTGAACCAAGTCAGCTTAGTGTACTGATCATTACCTGAAAGTATCATCCAGTTTGGGTGAAAAAATATTTGCTGAGATTTCTGGAGATTCGTAATTTTTGGACGCTTGGCAACCCCTTTATATGGAAGTGTTTCTCGCCATTCACTGCTTAGGGCTACATCAAGAGGAAACAAAACATAGAGATAGAACATGAAACTACATTATTGTGTCAAGTTTCAAGAAGCTAGCACAAACCGTGTTGGATTTAGAGTTCCAAATACATCTATCAATATAGGAGAAAACAGAGTGAAACCTAAAAATTCAAACTGTTACTGGAAATGAACGCTTCAACATAGAAGGACGAAGTTGCGGGAACCAAGTCGCCTTAGTGTACTGATCATTACCTGAAAGTATCATCCAGTTTGGGTGAAAAAATATTTGCTGAGATTTCTGGAGATTCGTAATTTTTGGACGCTTGGCAACCCCTTTATATGGAAGTGTTTCTCGCCAGTCACTGCTTAGGGCTACATCAAGAGGAAACAAAACATAGAGATAGAACGTGAAACTACTTTATTGTGTCAAGTTTCAAGAAGCTAGCACAAACCGTGTTGGATTTAGAGTTCCAAATACATCTATCAATATAGGAGAAAACAGAGTGAAACCTAAAAATTCAAACTGTTACTGGAAACGAACGCTTCAACATAGAAGAACGAAATTTGGTGAACCAAGTGGGCTTAGTGTTCTGATCATTACCTGAAAGTATCATCCAGTTTGGGTGAAAAAATATTTGCTGAGATTTCTGGAGATTCGTAATTTTTGGACGCTTGGCAACCAGTTTCCATGAAAGTGTTTCTCCCAGTCACTGCTAAGGGCTACATCAAGAGGACACAAAACATAGAGACAGAACGTGAAACTACTTTATTGTGTCAAGTTTCAAGAAGCTAGCACAAACCGTGTTGGATTTAGAGTTCCAAATACATCTATCAATATAGGAGAAAACAGAGTGAAACCTAAAAATTCAAACTGTTACTGGAAATGAACGCTTCAACATAGAAGGACGAAGTTGCGGGAACCAAGTCGCCTTAGTGTACTGATCATTACCTGAAAGGATCATCCAGTTTGTGTGAAAAAATATTTGCTGAGATTTCCGGAGATTCGTAATTTTTGGAAGCTTGGCAACCCGTTTCCATGAAAGTGTTTCTCGACAGTCACTGCTAAGGGCTACATCAAGAGGAAACAAATCATAGAGACAGAACGTGAAACTACTTTATTGTGTCAAGTTTCAAGAAGCTAGCACAAACCGTGTTGGATTTAGAGTTCCAAATACATCTATCAATATAGGAGAAAATAGAGTGAGACCTAAAAATTCAAACTGTTACTGGAAATGAACGCTTCAACATAGAAGGACGAAGTTGCGGGAAGCAAGTCGCCTTAGTGTACTGATCATTACCTGAAAGTATCATCCAGTTTGGGTGGAAAAATATTTGCTGAGATTTCTGGAGATTCGTAATTTTTGGACGCTTGGCAACCCGTTTCCATGAAAGTGTTTCTCGCCAGTCACTGCTAAGGGCTACATCAAGAGGAAACAAAACATAGAGACAGAATGTGAAACTACTTTATTGTGTCAAGTTTCAAGAAGCTAGCACAAACCGTGTTGGATTTAGAGTTCCAAATACATCTATCAATATAGGAGAAAACAGAGTGAAACCTAAAAATTCAAACTGTTACTGGAAACGAACGCTACAACATAGAAGAACGAAATTTGGTGAACCAAGTCAGCTTAGTGTACTGATCATTACCTGAAAGTATCATCCAGTTTGGGTGAAAAAATATTTGCTGAGATTTCTGGAGATTCGTAATTTTTGGACGCTTGGCAACCCCTTTATATGGAAGTGTTTCTCGCCAGTCACTGCTTAGGGCTACATCAAGAGGAATCAAAACATAGAGATAGAACGTGAAACTACATTATTGTGTCAAGTTTCAAGAAGCTAGCACAAACCGTGTTGGATTTAGAGTTCCAAATACATCTATCAATATAGGAGAAAACAGAGTGAAACCTAAAAATTCAAACTGTTACTGGAAACGAACGCTTCAACATAGAAGAATGAAATTTGGGGAACCAAGTCAGCTTAGTGTACTGATCATTACCTGAAAGTATCATCCAGTTTGGGTGAAAAAATATTTGCTGAGATTTCTGGAGATTCGTAATTTTTGGACGCTTGGCAACCCGTTTCCATGAAAGTGTTTCTCCCAGTCACTGCTAAGGGCTACATCAAGAGGAAACAAAACATAGAGATAGAACGTGAAACTACTTTATTGTGTCAAGTTTCAAGAAGCTAGCACAAACCGTGTTGGATTTAGAGTTCCAAATACATCTATCAATATAGGAGAAAACAGAGTGAAACCTAAAAATTCAAACTGTTACTGGAAACGAACGCTTCAACATAGAAGAACGAAATTTGGTGAACCAAGTGGGCTTAGTGTTCTGATCATTACCTGAAAGTATCATCCAGTTTGGGTGAAAAAATATTTGCTGAGATTTCTGGAGATTCGTAATTTTTGGACGCTTGGCAACCAGTTTCCATGAAAGTGTTTCTCCCAGTCACTGCTAAGGGCTACATCAAGAGGACACAAAACATAGAGACAGAACGTGAAACTACTTTATTGTGTCAAGTTTCAAGAAGCTAGCACAAACCGTGTTGGATTTAGAGTTCCAAATACATCTATCAATATAGGAGAAAACAGAGTGAAACCTAAAAATTCAAACTGTTACTGGAAATGAACGCTTCAACATAGAAGGACGAAGTTGCGGGAACCAAGTCGCCTTAGTGTACTGATCATTACCTGAAAGGATCATCCAGTTTGTGTGAAAAAATATTTGCTGAGATTTCCGGAGATTCGTAATTTTTGGAAGCTTGGCAACCCGTTTCCATGAAAGTGTTTCTCGACAGTCACTGCTAAGGGCTACATCAAGAGGAAACAAATCATAGAGACAGAACGTGAAACTACTTTATTGTGTCAAGTTTCAAGAAGCTAGCACAAACCGTGTTGGATTTAGAGTTCCAAATACATCTATCAATATAGGAGAAAATAGAGTGAGACCTAAAAATTCAAACTGTTACTGGAAATGAACGCTTCAACATAGAAGGACGAAGTTGCGGGAAGCAAGTCGCCTTAGTGTACTGATCATTACCTGAAAGTATCATCCAGTTTGGGTGGAAAAATATTTGCTGAGATTTCTGGAGATTCGTAATTTTTGGACGCTTGGCAACCCGTTTCCATGAAAGTGTTTCTCGCCAGTCACTGCTAAGGGCTACATCAAGAGGAAACAAAACATAGAGACAGAATGTGAAACTACTTTATTGTGTCAAGTTTCAAGAAGCTAGCACAAACCGTGTTGGATTTAGAGTTCCAAATACATCTATCAATATAGGAGAAAACAGAGTGAAACCTAAAAATTCAAACTGTTACTGGAAACGAACGCTACAACATAGAAGAACGAAATTTGGTGAACCAAGTCAGCTTAGTGTACTGATCATTACCTGAAAGTATCATCCAGTTTGGGTGAAAAAATATTTGCTGAGATTTCTGGAGATTCGTAATTTTTGGACGCTTGGCAACCCCTTTATATGGAAGTGTTTCTCGCCAGTCACTGCTTAGGGCTACATCAAGAGGAATCAAAACATAGAGATAGAACGTGAAACTACATTATTGTGTCAAGTTTCAAGAAGCTAGCACAAACCGTGTTGGATTTAGAGTTCCAAATACATCTATCAATATAGGAGAAAACAGAGTGAAACCTAAAAATTCAAACTGTTACTGGAAACGAACGCTTCAACATAGAAGAATGAAATTTGGGGAACCAAGTCAGCTTAGTGTACTGATCATTACCTGAAAGTATCATCCAGTTTGGGTGAAAAAATATTTGCTGAGATTTCTGGAGATTCGTAATTTTTGGACGCTTGGCAACCCGTTTCCATGAAAGTGTTTCTCCCAGTCACTGCTAAGGGCTACATCAAGAGGAAACAAAACATAGAGACAGAACGTGAAACTACTTTATTGTGTCAAGTTTCAAGAAGCTAGCACAAACCGTGTTGGATTTAGAGTTCCAAATACATCTATCAATATAGGAGAAAACAGAGTGAAACCTAAAAATTCAAACTGTTACTGGAAATGAACGCTTCAACATAGAAGGACGAAGTTGCGGGAACCAAGTCGCCTTAGTGTACTGATCATTACTTGAAAGTATCATCCAGTTTGGGTGAAAAAATGTTTGCTGAGATTTCTGGAGATTCGTAATTTTTGGACGCTTGGCAACCCCTTTATATGGAAGTGTTTCTCGCCAGTCACTGCTTAGGGCTACATCAAGAGGAAACAAAACATAGAGATAGAACGTGAAACTACATTATTGTGTCAAGTTTCAAGAAGCTAGCACAAACCGTGTTGGATTTAGAGTTCCAAATACATCTATCAATATAGGAGAAAACAGAGTGAAACCTAAAAATTCAAACTGTTACTGGAAACGAACGCTACAACATAGAAGAACGAAATTTGGTGAACCAAGTCAGCTTAGTGTACTGATCATTACCTGAAAGTATCATCCAGTTTGGGTGAAAAAATATTTGCTGAGATTTCTGGAGATTCGTAATTTTTGGACGCTTGGCAACCCCTTTATATGGAAGTGTTTCTCGCCATTCACTGCTTAGTGCTACATCAAGAGGAAACAAAACATAGAGATAGAACATGAAACTACATTATTGTGTCAAGTTTCAAGAAGCTAGCACAAACCGTGTTGGATTTAGAGTTCCAAATACATCTATCAATATAGGAGAAAACAGAGTGAAACCTAAAAATTCAAACTGTTACTGGAAATGAACGCTTCAACATAGAAGGACGAAGTTGCGGGAACCAAGTCGCCTTAGTGTACTGATCATTACCTGAAAGTATCATCCAGTTTGGGTGAAAAAATATTTGCTGAGATTTCTGGAGATTCGTAATTTTTGGACGCTTGGCAACCCCTTTATATGGAAGTGTTTCTCGCCAGTCACTGCTTAGGGCTACATCAAGAGGAAACAAAACATAGAGATAGAACGTGAAACTAAGTTATTGTGTCAAGTTTCAAGAAGCTAGCACAAACCGTGTTGGATTTAGAGTTCCAAATACATCTATCAATATAGGAGAAAACAGAGTTAAACCTAAAAATTCAAACTGTTACTGGAAACGAACGCTTCAACATAGAAGAATGAAATTTGGGGAACCAAGTCAGCTTAGTGTACTGATCATTACCTGAAAGTATCATCCAGTTTGGGTGAAAAAATATTTGCTGAGATTTCTGGAGATTCGTAATTTTTGGAAGCTTGGCAACCCGTTTCCATGAAAGTGTTTCTCGCCAGTCACTGCTAAGGGCTACATCAAGAGGAAACAAAACATAGAGACAGAACGTGAAACTACTTTATTGTGTCAAGTTTCAAGAAGCTAGCACAAACCGTGTTGGATTTAGAGTTCCAAATACATCTATCAATATAGGAGAAAACAGAGTGAAACCTAAAAATTCAAACTGTTACTGGAAACGAACGCTTCAACATAGAAGAATGAAATTTGGGAAACCAAGTCAGCTTAGTGTACTGATCATTACCTGAAAGTATCATCCAGTTTGGGTGAAAAAATATTTGCTGAGATTTCTGGAGATTCGTAATTTTTGGACGCTTGGCAACCCCTTTATATGGAAATGTTTCTCGCCAGTCACTGCTTAGGGCTACATCAAGAGGAAACAAAACATAGAGATAGAACGTGAAACTACTTTATTGTGTCAAGTTTCAAGAAGCTAGCACAAACCGTGTTGGATTTAGAGTTCCAAATACATCTATCAATACAGGAGAAAACAGAGTGAAACCTAAAAATTCAAACTGTTACTGGAAACGAACGCTTCAACATAGAAGAACGAAATTTGGTGAACCAAGTGGGCTTAGTGTTCTGATCATTACCTGAAAGTATCATCCAGTTTGGGTGAAAAAATATTTGCTGAGATTTCTGGAGATTCGTAATTTTTGGACGCTTGGCAACCCGTTTCCATGAAAGTGTTTCTCCCAGTCACTGCTAAGGGCTACATCAAGAGGACACAAAACATAGAGACAGAACGTGAAACTACTTTATTGTGTCAAGTTTCAAGAAGCTAGCACAAACCGTGTTGGATTTAGAGTTCCAAATACATCTATCAATATAGGAGAAAACAGAGTGAAACCTAAAAATTCAAACTGTTACTGGAAATGAACGCTTCAACATAGAAGGACGAAGTTGCGGGAACCAAGTCGCCTTAGTGTACTGATCATTACTTGAAAGTATCATCCAGTTTGGTTGAAAAAATGTTTGCTGAGATTTCTGGAGATTCGTAATTTTTGGACGCTTGGCAACCCCTTTATATGGAAGTGTTTCTCGCCAGTCACTGCTTAGGGCTACATCAAGAGGAAACAAAACATAGAGATAGAACGTGAAACTACATTATTGTGTCAAGTTTCAAGAAGCTAGCACAAACCGTGTTGGATTTAGAGTTCCAAATACATCTATCAATATAGGAGAAAACAGAGTGAAACCTAAAAATTCAAACTGTTACTGGAAACGAACGCTACAACATAGAAGAACGAAATTTGGTGAACCAAGTCAGCTTAGTGTACTGATCATTACCTGAAAGTATCATCCAGTTTGGGTGAAAAAATATTTGCTGAGATTTCTGGAGATTCGTAATTTTTGGACGCTTGGCAACCCCTTTATATGGAAGTGTTTCTCGCCATTCACTGCTTAGGGCTACATCAAGAGGAAACAAAACATAGAGATAGAACGTGAAACTACATTATTGTGTCAAGTTTCAAGAAGCTAGCACAAACCGTGTTGGATTTAGAGTTCCAAATACATCTATCAATATAGGAGAAAACAGAGTGAAACCTAAAAATTCAAACTGTTACTGGAAATGAACGCTTCAACATAGAAGGACGAAGTTGCGGGAACCAAGTCGCCTTAGTGTACTGATCATTACCTGAAAGTATCATCCAGTTTGGGTGAAAAAATATTTGCTGAGATTTCTGGAGATTCGTAATTTTTGGACGCTTGGCAACCCCTTTATATGGAAGTGTTTCTCGCCAGTCACTGCTTAGGGCTACATCAAGAGGAAACAAAACATAGAGATAGAACGTGAAACTACATTATTGTGTCAAGTTTCAAGAAGCTAGCACAAACCGTGTTGGATTTAGAGTTCCAAATACATCTATCAATATAGGAGAAAACAGAGTGAAACCTAAAAATTCAAACTGTTACTGGAAACGAACGCTTCAACATAGAAGAATGAAATTTGGGGAACCAAGTCAGCTTAGTGTACTGATCATTACCTGAAAGTATCATCCAGTTTGGGTGAAAAAATATTTGCTGAGATTTCTGGAGATTCGTAATTTTTGGACGCTTGGCAACCCGTTTCCATGAAAGTGTTTCTCCCAGTCACTGCTAAGGGCTACATCAAGAGGAAACAAAACATAGAGACAGAACGTGAAACTACTTTATTGTGTCAAGTTTCAAGAAGCTAGCACAAACCGTGTTGGATTTAGAGTTCCAAATACATCTATCAATATAGGAGAAAACAGAGTGAAACCTAAAAATTCAAACTGTTACTGGAAATGAACGCTTCAACATAGAAGGACGAAGTTGCGGGAACCAAGTCGCCTTAGTGTACTGATCATTACTTGAAAGTATCATCCAGTTTGGGTGAAAAAATGTTTGCTGAGATTTCTGGAGATTCGTAATTTTTGGACGCTTGGCAACCCCTTTATATGGAAGTGTTTCTCGCCAGTCACTGCTTAGGGCTACATCAAGAGGAAACAAAACATAGAGATAGAACGTGAAACTACATTATTGTGTCAAGTTTCAAGAAGCTAGCACAAACCGTGTTGGATTTAGAGTTCCAAATACATCTATCAATATAGGAGAAAACAGAGTGAAACCTAAAAATTCAAACTGTTACTGGAAACGAACGCTACAACATAGAAGAACGAAATTTGGTGAACCAAGTCAGCTTAGTGTACTGATCATTACCTGAAAGTATCATCCAGTTTGGGTGAAAAAATATTTGCTGAGATTTCTGGAGATTCGTAATTTTTGGACGCTTGGCAACCCCTTTATATGGAAGTGTTTCTCGCCATTCACTGCTTAGTGCTACATCAAGAGGAAACAAAACATAGAGATAGAACATGAAACTACATTATTGTGTCAAGTTTCAAGAAGCTAGCACAAACCGTGTTGGATTTAGAGTTCCAAATACATCTATCAATATAGGAGAAAACAGAGTGAAACCTAAAAATTCAAACTGTTACTGGAAATGAACGCTTCAACATAGAAGGACGAAGTTGCGGGAACCAAGTCGCCTTAGTGTACTGATCATTACCTGAAAGTATCATCCAGTTTGGGTGAAAAAATATTTGCTGAGATTTCTGGAGATTCGTAATTTTTGGACGCTTGGCAACCCCTTTATATGGAAGTGTTTCTCGCCAGTCACTGCTTAGGGCTACATCAAGAGGAAACAAAACATAGAGATAGAACGTGAAACTAAGTTATTGTGTCAAGTTTCAAGAAGCTAGCACAAACCGTGTTGGATTTAGAGTTCCAAATACATCTATCAATATAGGAGAAAACAGAGTTAAACCTAAAAATTCAAACTGTTACTGGAAACGAACGCTTCAACATAGAAGAATGAAATTTGGGGAACCAAGTCAGCTTAGTGTACTGATCATTACCTGAAAGTATCATCCAGTTTGGGTGAAAAAATATTTGCTGAGATTTCTGGAGATTCGTAATTTTTGGAAGCTTGGCAACCCGTTTCCATGAAAGTGTTTCTCGCCAGTCACTGCTAAGGGCTACATCAAGAGGAAACAAAACATATAGACAGAACGTGAAACTACTTTATTGTGTCAAGTTTCAAGAAGCTAGCACAAACCGTGTTGGATTTAGAGTTCCAAATACATCTATCAATATAGGAGAAAACAGAGTGAAACCTAAAAATTCAAACTGTTACTGGAAACGAACGCTTCAACATAGAAGAATGAAATTTGGGAAACCAAGTCAGCTTAGTGTACTGATCATTACCTGAAAGTATCATCCAGTTTGGGTGAAAAAATATTTGCTGAGATTTCTGGAGATTCGTAATTTTTGGACGCTTGGCAACCCCTTTATATGGAAATGTTTCTCGCCAGTCACTGCTTAGGGCTACATCAAGAGGAAACAAAACATAGAGATAGAACGTGAAACTACTTTATTGTGTCAAGTTTCAAGAAGCTAGCACAAACCGTGTTGGATTTAGAGTTCCAAATACATCTATCAATACAGGAGAAAACAGAGTGAAACCTAAAAATTCAAACTGTTACTGGAAACGAACGCTTCAACATAGAAGAACGAAATTTGGTGAACCAAGTGGGCTTAGTGTTCTGATCATTACCTGAAAGTATCATCCAGTTTGGGTGAAAAAATATTTGCTGAGATTTCTGGAGATTCGTAATTTTTGGACGCTTGGCAACCCGTTTCCATGAAAGTGTTTCTCCCAGTCACTGCTAAGGGCTACATCAAGAGGACACAAAACATAGAGACAGAACGTGAAACTACTTTATTGTGTCAAGTTTCAAGAAGCTAGCACAAACCGTGTTGGATTTAGAGTTCCAAATACATCTATCAATATAGGAGAAAACAGAGTGAAACCTAAAAATTCAAACTGTTACTGGAAATGAACGCTTCAACATAGAAGGACGAAGTTGCGGGAACCAAGTCGCCTTAGTGTACTGATCATTACTTGAAAGTATCATCCAGTTTGGTTGAAAAAATGTTTGCTGAGATTTCTGGAGATTCGTAATTTTTGGACGCTTGGCAACCCCTTTATATGGAAGTGTTTCTCGCCAGTCACTGCTTAGGGCTACATCAAGAGGAAACAAAACATAGAGATAGAACGTGAAACTACATTATTGTGTCAAGTTTCAAGAAGCTAGCACAAACCGTGTTGGATTTAGAGTTCCAAATACATCTATCAATATAGGAGAAAACAGAGTGAAACCTAAAAATTCAAACTGTTACTGGAAACGAACGCTACAACATAGAAGAACGAAATTTGGTGAACCAAGTCAGCTTAGTGTACTGATCATTACCTGAAAGTATCATCCAGTTTGGGTGAAAAAATATTTGCTGAGATTTCTGGAGATTCGTAATTTTTGGACGCTTGGCAACCCCTTTATATGGAAGTGTTTCTCGCCATTCACTGCTTAGGGCTACATCAAGAGGAAACAAAACATAGAGATAGAACGTGAAACTACATTATTGTGTCAAGTTTCAAGAAGCTAGCACAAACCGTGTTGGATTTAGAGTTCCAAATACATCTATCAATATAGGAGAAAACAGAGTGAAACCTAAAAATTCAAACTGTTACTGGAAATGAACGCTTCAACATAGAAGGACGAAGTTGCGGGAACCAAGTCGCCTTAGTGTACTGATCATTACCTGAAAGTATCATCCAGTTTGGGTGAAAAAATATTTGGTGAGATTTCTGGAGATTCGTAATTTTTGGACGCTTGGCAACCCCTTTATATGGAAGTGTTTCTCGCCAGTCACTGCTTAGGGCTACATCAAGAGGAAACAAAACATAGAGATAGAACGTGAAACTACATTATTGTGTCAAGTTTCAAGAAGCTAGCACAAACCGTGTTGGATTTAGAGTTCCAAATACATCTATCAATATAGGAGAAAACAGAGTGAAACCTAAAAATTCAAACTGTTACTGGAAACGAACGCTTCAACATAGAAGAATGAAATTTGGGGAACCAAGTCAGCTTAGTGTACTGATCATTACCTGAAAGTATCATCCAGTTTGGGTGAAAAAATATTTGCTGAGATTTCTGGAGATTCGTAATTTTTGGAAGCTTGGCAACCCGTTTCCATGAAAGTGTTTCTCGCCAGTCACTGCTTAGGGCTACATCAAGAGGAAACAAAACATAGAGATAGAATGTGAAACTACATTATTGTGTCAAGTTTCAAGAAGCTAGCACAAACCGTGTTGGATTTAGAGTTCCAAATACATCTATCAATATAGTTGAAAACAGAGTGAAACCTAAAAATTCAAACTGTTACTGGAAACGAACGCTTCAACATAGAAGAATGAAATTTGGGGAACCAAGTCAGCTTAGTGTACTGATCATTACCTGAAAGTATCATCCAGTTTGGGTGAAAAAATATTTGCTGAGATTTCTGGAGATTCGTAATTTTTGGACGCTTGGCAACCCGTTTCCATGAAAGTGTTTCTCCCAGTCACTGCTAAGGGCTACATCAAGAGGAAACAAAACATAGAGACAGAACGTGAAACTACTTTATTGTGTCAAGTTTCAAGAAGCTAGCACAAACCGTGTTGGATTTAGAGTTCCAAATACATCTATCAATATAGGAGAAAACAGAGTGAAACCTAAAAATTCAAACTGTTACTGGAAATGAACGCTTCAACATAGAAGGACGAAGTTGCGGGAACCAAGTCGCCTTAGTGTACTGATCATTACTTGAAAGTGTCATCCAGTTTGGGTGAAAAAATATTTGCTGAGATTTCTGGAGATTCGTAATTTTTGGACGGTTGGCAACCCCTTTATATGGAAGTGTTTCTCGCCAGTCACCTCTTAGGGCTACATCAAGAGGAAACAAAACATAGAGATAGAACGTGAAACTACATTATTGTGTCAAGTTTCAAGAAGCTAGCACAAACCGTGTTGGATTTAGAGTTCCAAATACATCTATCAATATAGGAGAAAATAGAGTGAAACCTAAAAATTCAAACTGTTACTGGAAAGGAACGCTTCAACATAGAAGGACGAAGTTGCGGGAACCAAGTCGCCTTAGTGTACTGATCATTACCTGAAAGTATCATCCAGTTTGGGTGAAAAAATATTTGGTGAGATTTCTGGAGAATCGTAATTTTTGGACGCTTGGCAACCCCTTTATATGGAAGTGTTTCTCGCCAGTCACTGCTTAGGGCTACATCAAGAGGAAACAAAACATAGAGATACAACGTGAAACTACATTATTGTGTCAAGTTTCAAGAAGCTAGCACAAACCGTGTTGGATTTAGAGTTCCAAATACATCTATCAATATAGGAGAAAACAGAGTGAAACCTAAAAATTCAAACTGTAACTGGAAACGAACGCTACAACATAGAAGAACGAAATTTGGTGAACCAAGTGGGCTTAGTGTTCTGATCTTTACCTGAAAGGATCATCCAGTTTGTGTGAAAATCTATTTGCTGAGATTTCCGGAGATTCGTAATTTTTGGAAGCTTGGCAACCCGTTTCCATGAAAGTGTTTCTCGACAGTCACTGCTAAGGGCTACATCAAGAGGAAACAAATCATAGAGACAGAACGTGAAACTACTTTATTGTGTCAAGTTTCAAGAAGCTAGCACAAACCGTGTTGGATTTAGAGTTCCAAATACATCTATCAATATAGGAGAAAACAGAGTGAAACCTAAAAATTCAAACTGTTACTATAAACGAACGCTACAACATAGAAGAACGAAATTTGGTGAACCAAGTCAGCTTAGTGTACTGATCATTACCTGAAAGTATCATCCAGTTTGGGTGAAAAAATATTTGCTGAGATTTCTGGAGATACGTAATTTTTGGACGCTTGGCAACCCCTTTATATGGAAGTGTTTCTCGCCATTCACTGCTTAGGGCTACATCAAGAGGAAACAAAACATAGAGATAGAACGTGAAACTACATTATTGTGTCAAGTTTCAAGAAGCTAGCACAAACCGTGTTGGATTTAGAGTTCCAAATACATCTATCAATATAGGAGAAAACAGAGTGAAACCTAAAAATTCAAACTGTTACTGGAAATGAACGCTTCAACATAGAAGGACGAAGTTGCGGGAACCAAGTCGCCTTAGTGTACTGATCATTACCTGAAAGTATCATCCAGTTTGGGTGAAAAAATATTTGCTGAGATTTCTGGAGATTCGTAATTTTTGGACGCTTGGCAACCCCTTTATATGGAAGTGTTTCTCGCCAGTCACTGCTTAGGGCTACATCAAGAGGAAACAAAACATAGAGATAGAACGTGAAACTACATTATTGTGTCAAGTTTCAAGAAGCTAGCACAAACCGTGTTGGATTTAGAGTTCCAAATACATCTATCAATATAGGAGAAAACAGAGTGAAACCTAAAAATTCAAACTGTTACTGGAAACGAACGCTTCAACATAGAAGAATGAAATTTGGGGAACCAAGTCAGCTTAGTGTACTGATCATTACCTGAATGTATCATCCAGTTTGGGTGAAAAAATATTTGCTGAGATTTCTGGAGATTCGTAATTTTTGGACGCTTGGCAACCCGTTTCCATGAAAGTGTTTCTCCCAGTCACTGCTAAGGGCTACATCAAGAGGAAACAAAACATAGAGACAGAACGTGAAACTACTTTATTGTGTCAAGTTTCAAGAAGCTAGCACAAACCGTGTTGGATTTAGAGTTCCAAATACATCTATCAATATAGGAGAAAACAGAGTGAAACCTAAAAATTCAAACTGTTACTGGAAACGAACGCTTCAACATAGAAGAACGAAATTTGGGGAACCAAGTGGGCTTTGTGTTCTGATCATTACCTGAAAGGATCATCCAGTTTGTGTGAAAAAATATTTGCTGAGATTTCTGGAGATTCGTAATTTTTGGAAGCTTGGCAACCCGTTTCCATGAAAGTGTTTCTCGCCAGTCACTGCTAAGGGCTACATCAAGAGGACACAAAACATAGAGACAGAACGTGAAACTACTTTATTGTGTCAAGTTTCAAGAAGATAGCACAAACCGTGTTGGATTTAGAGTTCCAAATACATCTATCAATATAGGAGAAAATAGAGTGAAACCTAAAAATTCAAACTGTTACTGGAAATGAACGCTTCAACATAGAAGGACGAAGTTGCGGGAACCAAGTCGCCTTAGTGTACTGATCATTACCTGAAAGTATCATCCAGTTTGGGTGAAAAAATATTTGCTGAGATTTCTGGAGATTCGTAATTTTTGGACGCTTGGCAACCCCTTTATATGGAAGTGTTTCTCGCCAGTCACTGCTTAGGGCTACATCAAGAGGAAACAAAACATAGAGATAGAACGTGAAACTACATTATTGTGTCAAGTTTCAAGAAGCTAGCACAAACCGTGTTGGATTTAGAGTTCCAAATACATCTATCAATATAGGAGAAAACAGAGTGAAACCTAAAAATTCAAACTGTTACTGGAAACGAACGCTACAACATAGAAGAACGAAATTTGGTGAACCAAGTCAGCTTATTGTACTGATCATTACCTGAAAGTATCATCCAGTTTGGGTGAAAAAATATTTGCTGAGATTTCTGGAGATTCGTAATTTTTGGACGCTTGGCAACCCCTTTATATGGAAGTGTTTCTCGTCAGTCACTGCTTAGGGCTACATCAGGAGGAAACAAAACATAGAGAGAGAACGTGAAACTAAGTTATTGTGTCAAGTTTCAAGAAGCTAGCACAAACCGTGTTGGATTTAGAGTTCCAAATACATCTATCAATATAGGAGAAAACAGAGTGAAACCTAAAAATTCAAACTGTTACTGGAAACGAACGCTTCAACATAGAAGAATGAAATTTGGGGAACCAAGTCAGCTTAGTGTACTGATCATTACCTGAAAGTATCATCCAGTTTGGGTGAAAAAATATTTGCTGAGATTTCTGGAGATTCGTAATTTTTGGAAGCTTGGCAATCCGTTTCCATGAAAGTGTTTCTCGGCAGTCACTGCTTAGGGCTACATCAAGAGGAAACAAAACATAGAGATAGAATGTGAAACTACATTATTGTGTCAAGTTTCAAGAAGCTAGCACAAACCGTGTTGGATTTAGAGTTCCAAATACATCTATCAATATAGGAGAAAACAGAGTGAAACCTAAAAATTCAAACTGTTACTGGAAACGAACGCTTCAACATAGAAGAATGAAATTTGGGGAACCAAGTCAGCTTAGTGTACTGATCATTACCTGAAAGTATCATCCAGTTTGGGTGAAAAAATATTTGCTGAGATTTCTGGAGATTCGTAATTTTTGGACGCTTGGCAACCCCTTTATATGGAAGTGTTTCTCGCCAGTCACTGCTTAGGGCTACATCAAGAGGAAACAAAACATAGAGATAGAACGTGAAACTACATTATTGTGTCAAGTTTCAAGAAGCTAGCACAAACCGTGTTGGATTTAGAGTTCCAAATACATCTATCAATATAGGAGAAAACAGAGTGAAATCTAAAAATTCAAACTGTTACTGGAAACGAACGCTACAACATAGAAGAACGAAATTTGGTGAACCAAGTCAGCTTAGTGTACTGATCATTACCTGAAAGTATCATCCAGTTTGGGTGAAAAAATATTTGCTGAGATTTCTGGAGATTCGTAATTTTTGGACGCTTGGCAACCCCTTTATATGGAAGTGTTTCTCGCCAGTCACTGCTTAGGGCTACATCAAGAGGAAACAAAACATAGAGAGAGAACGTGAAACTAAGTTATTGTGTCAAGTTTCAAGAAGCTAGCACAAACCGTGTTGGATTTAGAGTTCCAAATACATCTATCAATATAGGAGAAAACAGAGTGAAACCTAAAAATTCAAACTGTTACTGGAAACGAACGCTTCAACATAGAATAATGAAATTTGGGGAACCAAGTCAGCTTAGTGTACTGATCATTACCTGAAAGTATCATCCAGTTTGGGTGAAAAAATATTTGCTGAGATTTCTGGAGATTCGTAATTTTTGGAAGCTTGGCAACCCGTTTCCATGAAAGTGTTTCTCGCCAGTCACAGCTAAGGGCTACATCAAGAGGAAACAAAACATAGAGACAGAACGTGAAACTACTTTATTGTGTCAAGTTTCAAGAAGCTAGCACAAACCGTGTTGGATTTAGAGTTCCAAATACATCTATCAATATAGGAGAAAACAGAGTGAAACCTAAAAATTCAAACTGTTACTGGAAACGAACGCTTCAACATAGAAGAATGAAATTTGGGGAACCAAGTCAGCTTAGTGTACTGATCATTACCTGAAAGTATCATCCAGTTTGGGTGAAAAAATATTTGCTGAGATTTCTGGAGATTCGTAATTTTTGGACGCTTGGCAACCCGTTTCCATGAAAGTGTTTCTCCCAGTCACTGCTAAGGGCTACATCAAGAGGAAACAAAACATAGAGACAGAACGTGAAACTACTTTATTGTGTCAAGTTTCAAGAAGCTAGCACAAACCGTGTTGGATTTAGAGTTCCAAATACATCTATCAATATAGGAGAAAACAGAGTGAAACCTAAAAATTCAAACTGTTACTGGAAATGAACGCTTCAACATAGAAGGACGAAGTTGCGGGAACCAAGTCGCCTTAGTGTACTGATCATTACTTGAAAGTATCATCCAGTTTGGGTGAAAAAATGTTTGCTGAGATTTCTGGAGATTCGTAATTTTTGGACGCTTGGCAACCCCTTTATATGGAAGTGTTTCTCGCCAGTCACTGCTTAGGGCTACATCAAGAGGAAACAAAACATAGAGATAGAACGTGAAACTACATTATTGTGTCAAGTTTCAAGAAGCTAGCACAAACCGTGTTGGATTTAGAGTTCCAAATACATCTATCAATATAGGAGAAAACAGAGTGAAACCTAAAAATTCAAACTGTTACTGGAAACGAACGCTACAACATAGAAGAACGAGATTTGGTGAACCAAGTCAGCTTAGTGTACTGATCATTACCTGAAAGTATCATCCAGTTTGGGTGAAAAAATATTTGCTGAGATTTCTGGAGATTCGTAATTTTTGGACGCTTGGCAACCCCTTTATATGGAAGTGTTTCTCTCCAGTCACTGCTTAGGGCTACATCAAGAGGAAACAAAACATAGAGAGAGAACGTGAAACTAAGTTATTGTGTCAACTTTCAAGAAGCTAGCACAAACCGTGTTGGATTTAGAGTTCCAAATACATCTATCAATATAGGAGAAAACAGAGTGAAACCTAAAAATTCAAACTGTTACTGGAAACGAACGCTTCAACATAGAAGAATGAAATTTGGGGAACCAAGTCAGCTTAGTGTACTGATCATTACCTGAAAGTATCATCCAGTTTGGGTGAAAAAATATTTGCTGAGATTTCTGGAGATTCGTAATTTTTGGAAGCTTGGCAACCCGTTTCCATGAAAGTGTTTCTCGCCAGTCACTGCTAAGGGCTACATCAAGAGGAAACAAAACATAGAGACAGAACGTGAAACTACTTTATTGTGTCAAGTTTCAAGAAGCTAGCACAAACCGTGTTGGATTTAGAGTTCCAAATACATCTATCAATATAGGAGAAAACAGAGTGAAACCTAAAAATTCAAACTGTTACTGGAAACGAACGCTTCAACATAGAAGAATGAAATTTGGGGAACCAAGTCAGCTTAGTGTACTGATCATTACCTGAAAGTATCATCCAGTTTGGGTGAAAAAATATTTGCTGAGATTTCTGGAGATTCGTAATTTTTGGAAGCTTGGCAACCCGTTTCCATGAAAGTGTTTCTCGCCAGTCACTGCTAAGGGCTACATCAAGAGGAAACAAAACATAGAGACAGAACGTGAAACTACTTTATTGTGTCAAGTTTCAAGAAGCTAGCACAAACCGTGTTGGATTTAGAGTTCCAAATACATCTATCAATATAGGAGAAAACAGAGTGAAACCTAAAAATTCAAACTGTTACTGGAAACGAACGCTTCAACATAGAAGAACGAAATTTGGTGAACCAAGTCAGCTTAGTGTACTGATCATTACCTGAAAGTATCATCCAGTTTGGGTGAAAAAATATTTGCTGAGATTTCTGGAGATTCGTAATTTTTGGACGCTTGGCAACCCCTTTATATGGAAGTGTTTCTCGCCAGTCACTGCTTAGGGCTACATCAAGAGGAAACAAAACATAGAGAGAGAACGTGAAACTACTTTATTCTGTCAAGTTTCAAGAAGCTAGCACAAACCGTGTTGGATTTAGAGTTCCACATACATCTATCAATATAGGAGAAAATAGAGTGAAACCTAAAAATTCAAACTGTTACTGGAAATGAACGCTTCAACATAGAAGGACGAAGTTGCGGGAAGCAAGTCGCCTTAGTGTACTGATCATTACCTGAAAGTATCATCCAGTTTGGGTGGAAAAATATTTGCTGAGATTTCTGGAGATTCGTAATTTTTGGACGCTTGGCAACCCGTTTCCATGAAAGTGTTTCTCGCCAGTCACTGCTAAGGGCTACATCAAGAGGAAACAAAACATAGAGACAGAACGTGAAACTACTTTATTGTGTCAGGTTTCAAGAAGCTAGCACAAACCGTGTTGGATTTAGAGTTCCAAATACATCTATCAATATAGGAGAAAACAGAGTGAAACCTAAAAATTCAAACTGTTACTGGAAACGAACGCTTCAACATAGAAGAACGAAATTTGGTGAACCAAGTCAGCTTAGTGTACTGATCATTACCTGAAAGTATCATCCAGTTTGGGTGAAAAAATATTTGCTGAGATTTCTGGAGATTCGTAATTTTTGGACGCTTGGCAACCCCTTTATATGGAAGTGTTTCTCGCCAGTCACTGCTTAGGGCTACATCAAGAGGAAACAAAACATAGAGATAGAACGTGAAACTACATTATTGTGTCAAGTTTCAAGAAGCTAGCACAAACCGTGTTGGATTTAGAGTTCCAAATACATCTATCAATATAGAAGAAAACAGAGTGAAACCTAAAAATTCAAACTGTTACTGGAAACGAACGCTACAACATAGAAGAACGAAATTTGGTGAACCAAGTCAGCTTAGTGTACTGATCATTACCTGAAAGTATCATCCAGTTTGGGTGAAAAAATATTTGCTGAGATTTCTGGAGATTCGTAATTTTTGGACGCTTGGCAACCCCTTTATATGGAAGTGTTTCTCGCCATTCACTGCTTAGGGCTACATCAAGAGGAAACAAAACATAGAGATAGAACGTGAAACTACATTATTGTGTCAAGTTTCAAGAAGCTAGCACAAACCGTGTTGGATTTAGAGTTCCAAATACATCTATCAATATAGGAGAAAACAGAGTGAAACCTAAAAATTCAAACTGTTACTGGAAACGAACGCTTCAACATAGAAGGACGAAGTTGCAGGAACCAAGTCGCCTTAGTGTACTGATCATTACCTGAAAGTATCATCCAGTTTGGGTGGAAAAATATTTGCTGAGATTTCTGGAGATTCGTAATTTTTGGACGCTTGGCAACCCCTTTATATGGAAGTGTTTCTCGCCAGTCACTGCTTAGGGCTACATCAAGAGGAAACAAAACATAGAGATAGAACGTGAAACTACATTATTGTGTCAAGTTTCAAGAAGCTAGCACAAACCGTGTTGGATTTAGAGTTCCAAATACATCTATCAATATAGGAGAAAACAGAGTGAAACCTAAAAATTCAAACTGTTACTGGAAACGAACGCTACAACATAGAAGAACGAAATTTGGTGAACCAAGTCAGCTTAGTGTACTGATCATTACCTGAAAGTATCATCCAGTTTGGGTGAAAAAATATTTGCTGAGATTTCTGGAGATTCGTAATTTTTGGACGCTTGGCAACCCCTTTATATGGAAGTGTTTCTCGCCATTCACTGCTTAGGGCTACATCAAGAGGAAACAAAACATAGAGATAGAACGTGAAACTACATTATTGTGTCAAGTTTCAAGAAGCTAGCACAAACCGTGTTGGATTTAGAGTTCCAAATACATCTATCAATATAGGAGAAAACAGAGTGAAACCTAAAAATTCAAACTGTTACTGGAAACGAACGCTTCAACATAGAAGAATGAAATTTGGGGAACCAAGTCAGCTTAGTGTACTGATCATTACCTGAAAGTATCATCCAGTTTGGGTGAAAAAATATTTGCTGAGATTTCTGGAGATTCGTAATTTTTGGAAGCTTGGCAACCCGTTTCCATGAAAGTGTTTCTCGCCAGTCACTGCTAAGGGCTACATCAAGAGGAAACAAAACATAGAGACAGAACGTGAAACTACTTTATTGTGTCAAGTTTCAAGAAGCTAGCACAAACCGTGTTGGATTTAGAGTTCCAAATACATCTATCAATATAGGAGAAAACAGAGTGAAACCTAAAAATTCAAACTGTTACTGGAAACGAACGCTTCAACATAGAAGAACGAAATTTGGTGAACCAAGTCAGCTTAGTGTACTGATCATTACCTGAAAGTATCATCCAGTTTGGGTGAAAAAATATTTGCTGAGATTTCTGGAGATTCGTAATTTTTGGACGCTTGGCAACCCCTTTATATGGAAGTGTTTCTCGCCAGTCACTGCTTAGGGCTACATCAAGAGGAAACAAAACATAGAGAGAGAACGTGAAACTACTTTATTCTGTCAAGTTTCAAGAAGCTAGCACAAACCGTGTTGGATTTAGAGTTCCACATACATCTATCAATATAGGAGAAAATAGAGTGAAACCTAAAAATTCAAACTGTTACTGGAAATGAACGCTTCAACATAGAAGGACGAAGTTGCGGGAAGCAAGTCGCCTTAGTGTACTGATCATTACCTGAAAGTATCATCCAGTTTGGGTGGAAAAATATTTGCTGAGATTTCTGGAGATTCGTAATTTTTGGACGCTTGGCAACCCGTTTCCATGAAAGTGTTTCTCGCCAGTCACTGCTAAGGGCTACATCAAGAGGAAACAAAACATAGAGACAGAACGTGAAACTACTTTATTGTGTCAGGTTTCAAGAAGCTAGCACAAACCGTGTTGGATTTAGAGTTCCAAATACATCTATCAATATAGGAGAAAACAGAGTGAAACCTAAAAATTCAAACTGTTACTGGAAACGAACGCTTCAACATAGAAGAACGAAATTTGGTGAACCAAGTCAGCTTAGTGTACTGATCATTACCTGAAAGTATCATCCAGTTTGGGTGAAAAAATATTTGCTGAGATTTCTGGAGATTCGTAATTTTTGGACGCTTGGCAACCCCTTTATATGGAAGTGTTTCTCGCCAGTCACTGCTTAGGGCTACATCAAGAGGAAACAAAACATAGAGATAGAACGTGAAACTACATTATTGTGTCAAGTTTCAAGAAGCTAGCACAAACCGTGTTGGATTTAGAGTTCCAAATACATCTATCAATATAGAAGAAAACAGAGTGAAACCTAAAAATTCAAACTGTTACTGGAAACGAACGCTACAACATAGAAGAACGAAATTTGGTGAACCAAGTCAGCTTAGTGTACTGATCATTACCTGAAAGTATCATCCAGTTTGGGTGAAAAAATATTTGCTGAGATTTCTGGAGATTCGTAATTTTTGGACGCTTGGCAACCCCTTTATATGGAAGTGTTTCTCGCCATTCACTGCTTAGGGCTACATCAAGAGGAAACAAAACATAGAGATAGAACGTGAAACTACATTATTGTGTCAAGTTTCAAGAAGCTAGCACAAACCGTGTTGGATTTAGAGTTCCAAATACATCTATCAATATAGGAGAAAACAGAGTGAAACCTAAAAATTCAAACTGTTACTGGAAACGAACGCTTCAACATAGAAGGACGAAGTTGCAGGAACCAAGTCGCCTTAGTGTACTGATCATTACCTGAAAGTATCATCCAGTTTGGGTGGAAAAATATTTGCTGAGATTTCTGGAGATTCGTAATTTTTGGACGCTTGGCAACCCCTTTATATGGAAGTGTTTCTCGCCAGTCACTGCTTAGGGCTACATCAAGAGGAAACAAAACATAGAGATAGAACGTGAAACTACATTATTGTGTCAAGTTTCAAGAAGCTAGCACAAACCGTGTTGGATTTAGAGTTCCAAATACATCTATCAATATAGGAGAAAACAGAGTGAAACCTAAAAATTCAAACTGTTACTGGAAACGAACGCTACAACATAGAAGAACGAAATTTGGTGAACCAAGTCAGCTTAGTGTACTGATCATTACCTGAAAGTATCATCCAGTTTGGGTGAAAAAATATTTGCTGAGATTTCTGGAGATTCGTAATTTTTGGACGCTTGGCAACCCCTTTATATGGAAGTGTTTCTCGCCATTCACTGCTTAGGGCTACATCAAGAGGAAACAAAACATAGAGATAGAACGTGAAACTACATTATTGTGTCAAGTTTCAAGAAGCTAGCACAAACCGTGTTGGATTTAGAGTTCCAAATACATCTATCAATATAGGAGAAAACAGAGTGAAACCTAAAAATTCAAACTGTTACTGGAAACGAACGCTACAACATAGAAGAACGAAATTTGGTGAACCAAGTCAGCTTAGTGTACTGATCATTACCTGAAAGTATCATCCAGTTTGGGTGAAAAAATATTTGCTGAGATTTCTGGAGATTCGTAATTTTTGGACGCTTGGCAACCCCTTTATATGGAAGTGTTTCTCGCCAGTCACTGCTTAGGGCTACATCAAGAGGAAACAAAACATAGAGAGAGAACGTGAAACTACTTTATTGTGTCAAGTTTCAAGAAGCTAGCACAAACCGTGTTGGATTTAGAGTTCCAAATACATCTATCAATATAGGAGAAAACAGAGTGAAACCTAAAATTCAAACTGTTACTGGAAATGAACGCTTCAACATAGAAGGACGAAGTTGCGGGAAGCAAGTCGCCTTAGTGTACTGATCATTACCTGAAAGTATCATCCAGTTTGGGTGGAAAAATATTTGCTGAGATTTCTGGAGATTCGTAATTTTTGGACGCTTGGCAACCCGTTTTCATGAAAGTGTTTCTCGCCAGTCACTGCTAAGGGCTACATCAAGAGGAAACAAAACATAGAGACAGAACGTGAAACTACTTTATTGTGTCAAGTTTCAAGAAGCTAGCACAAACCGTGTTGGATTTAGAGTTCCAAATACATCTATCAATATAGGAGAAAACAGAGTGAAACCTAAAAATTCAAACTGTTACTGGAAACGAACGCTTCAACATAGAAGAATGAAATTTGGGGAACCAAGTCAGCTTAGTGTACTGATCATTACCTGAAAGTATCATCCAGTTTGTGTGAAAAAATATTTGCTGAGATTTCTGGAGATTCGTAATTTTTGGACGCTTGGCAACCCGTTTCCATGAAAGTGTTTCTCCCAGTCACTGCTAAGGGCTACATCAAGAGGAAACAAAACATAGAGACAGAACGTGAAACTACTTTATTGTGTCAAGTTTCAAGAAGCTAGCACAAACCGTGTTGGATTTAGAGTTCCAAATACATCTATCAATATAGGAGAAAACAGAGTGAAACCTAAAAATTCAAACTGTTACTGGAAATGAACGCTTCAACATAGAAGGACGAAGTTGCGGGAACCAAGTCGCCTTAGTGTACTGATCATTACTTGAAAGTATCATCCAGTTTGGGTGAAAAAATATTTGCTGAGATTTCTGGAGATTCGTAATTTTTGGACGCTTGGCAACCCCTTTATATGGAAGTGTTTCTCGCCAGTCACTGCTTAGGGCTACATCAAGAGGAAACAAAACATAGAGATAGAACGTGAAACTACATTATTGTGTCAAGTTTCAAGAAGCTAGCACAAACCGTGTTGGATTTAGAGTTCCAAATACATCTATCAATATAGGAGAAAACAGAGTGAAACCTAAAAATTCAAACTGTTACTGGAAACGAACGCTTCAACATAGAAGAATGAAATTTGGGGAACCAAGTCAGCTTAGTGTACTGATCATTACCTGAAAGTATCATCCAGTTTGGGTGAAAAAATATTTGCTGAGATTTCTGGAGATTCGTAATTTTTGGACGCTTGGCAACCCCTTTATATGGAAGTGTTTCTCGCCAGTCACTGCTTAGGGCTACATCAAGAGGAAACAAAACATAGAGAGAGAACGTGAAACTACTTTATTGTGTCAAGTTTCAAGAAGCTAGCACAAACCGTGTTGGATGTAGAGTTCCAAATACATCTATCAATATAGGAGAAAACAGAGTGAAACCTAAAAATTCAAACTGTTACTGGAAATGAACGCTTCAACATAGAAGGACGAAGTTGCGGGAAGCAAGTCGCCTTAGTGTACTGATCATTACCTGAAAGTATCATCCAGTTTGGGTGGAAAAATATTTGCTGAGATTTCTGGAGATTCGTAATTTTTGGACGCTTGGCAACCCGTTTCCATGAAAGTGTTTCTCGCCAGTCACTGCTAAGGGCTACATCAAGAGGAAACAAAACATAGAGACAGAACGTGAAACTACTTTATTGTGTCAAGTTTCAAGAAGCTAGCACAAACCGTGTTGGATTTAGAGTTCCAAATACATCTATCAATATAGGAGAAAACAGAGTGAAACCTAAAAATTCAAACTGTTACTGGAAACGAACGCTTCAACATAGAAGAACGAAATTTGGTGAACCAAGTCAGCTTAGTGTACTGATCATTACCTGAAAGTATCATCCAGTTTGGGTGAAAAAATATTTGCTGAGATTTCTGGAGATTCGTAATTTTTGGACGCTTGGCAACCCCTTTATATGGAAGTGTTTCTCGCCAGTCACTGCTTAGGGCTACATCAAGAGGAAACAAAACATAGAGAGAGAACGTGAAACTACTTTATTCTGTCAAGTTTCAAGAAGCTAGCACAAACCGTGTTGGATTTAGAGTTCCAAATACATCTATCAATATAGGAGAAAATAGAGTGAAACCTAAAAATTCAAACTGTTACTGGAAATGAACGCTTCAACATAGAAGGACGAAGTTGCGGGAAGCAAGTCGCCTTAGTGTACTGATCATTACCTGAAAGTATCATCCAGTTTGGGTGGAAAAATATTTGCTGAGATTTCTGGAGATTCGTAATTTTTGGACGCTTGGCAACCCGTTTCCATGAAAGTGTTTCTCGCCAGTCACTGCTAAGGGCTACATCAAGAGGAAACAAAACATAGAGACAGAACGTGAAACTACTTTATTGTGTCAGGTTTCAAGAAGCTAGCACAAACCGTGTTGGATTTAGAGTTCCAAATACATCTATCAATATAGGAGAAAACAGAGTGAAACCTAAAAATTCAAACTGTTACTGGAAACGAACGCTTCAACATAGAAGAACGAAATTTGGTGAACCAAGTCAGCTTAGTGTACTGATCATTACCTGAAAGTATCATCCAGTTTGGGTGAAAAAATATTTGCTGAGATTTCTGGAGATTCGTAATTTTTGGACGCTTGGCAACCCCTTTATATGGAAGTGTTTCTCGCCATTCACTGCTTAGGGCTACATCAAGAGGAAACAAAACATAGAGATAGAACGTGAAACTAAGTTATTGTGTCAAGTTTCAAGAAGCTAGCACAAACCGTGTTGGATTTAGAGTTCCAAATACATCTATCAATATAGGAGAAAACAGAGTGAAACCTAAAAATTCAAACTGTTACTGGAAACGAACGCTTCAACATAGAAGAATGAAATTTGGGGAACCAAGTCAGCTTAGTGTACTGATCATTACCTGAAAGTATCATCCAGTTTGGGTGAAAAAATATTTGCTGAGATTTCTGGAGATTCGTAATTTTTGGACGCTTGGCAACCCGTTTCCATGAAAGTGTTTCTCCCAGTCACTGCTAAGGGCTACATCAAGAGGAAACAAAACATAGAGACAGAACGTGAAACTACTTTATTGTGTCAAGTTTCAAGAAGCTAGCACAAACCGTGTTGGATTTAGAGTTCCAAATACATCTATCAATATAGGAGAAAACAGAGTGAAACCTAAAAATTCAAACTGTTACTGGAAATGAACGCTTCAACATAGAAGGACGAAGTTGCGGGAACCAAGTCGCCTTAGTGTACTGATCATTACTTGAAAGTATCATCCAGTTTGGGTGAAAAAATATTTGCTGAGATTTCTGGAGATTCGTAATTTTTGGACGCTTGGCAACCCCTTTATATGGAAGTGTTTCTCGCCAGTCACTGCTTAGGGCTACATCAAGAGGAAACAAAACATAGAGATAGAACGTGAAACTACATTATTGTGTCAAGTTTCAAGAAGCTAGCACAAACCGTGTTGGATTTAGAGTTCCAAATACATCTATCAATATAGGAGAAAACAGAGTGAAACCTAAAAATTCAAACTGTTACTGGAAACGAACGCTACAACATAGAAGAACGAAATTTGGTGAACCAAGTCAGCTTAGTGTACTGATCATTACCTGAAAGTATCATCCAGTTTGGGTGAAAAAATATTTGCTGAGATTTCTGGAGATTCGTAATTTTTGGACGCTTGGCAACCCCTTTATATGGAAGTGTTTCTCGCCAGTCACTGCTTAGGGCTACATCAAGAGGAAACAAAACATAGAGATAGAACGTGAAACTACATTATTGTGTCAAGTTTCAAGAAGCTAGCACAAACCGTGTTGGATTTAGAGTTCCAAATACATCTATCAATATAGGAGAAAATAGAGTGAAACCTAAAAATTCAAACTGTTACTGGAAACGAACGCTACAACATAGAAGAACGAAATTTGGTGAACCAAGTCAGCTTAGTGTACTGATCATTACCTGAAAGTATCATCCAGTTTGGGTGAAAAAATATTTGCTGATATTTCTGGAGATTCGTAATTTTTGGACGCTTGGCAACCCCTTTATATGGAAGTGTTTCTCGCCAGTCACTGCTTAGGGCTACATCAAGAGGAAACAAAACATAGAGAGAGAACGTGAAACTAAGTTATTGTGTCAAGTTTCAAGAAGCTAGCACAAACCGTGTTGGATTTAGAGTTCCAAATACATCTATCAATATAGGAGAAAACAGAGTGAAACCTAAAAATTCAAACTGTTACTGGAAACGAACGCTTCAACATAGAAGAATGAAATTTGGGGAACCAAGTCAGCTTAGTGTACTGATCATTACCTGAAAGTATCATCCAGTTTGAGTGAAGAAATATTTGCTGAGATTTCTGGAGATTCGTAATTTTTGGACGCTTGGCAACCCCTTTATATGGAAGTGTTTCTCGCCAGTCACTGCTTAGGGCTACATCAAGAGGAAACAAAACATAGAGAGAGAACGTGAAACTACTTTATTGTGTCAAGTTTCAAGAAGCTAGCACAAACCGTGTTGGATTTAGAGTTCCAAATACATCTATCAATATAGGAGAAAATAGAGTGAAACCTAAAAATTCAAACTGTTACTGGAAATGAACGCTTCAACATAGAAGGACGAAGTTGCGGGAAGCAAGTCGCCTTAGTGTACTGATCATTACCTGAAAGTATCATCCAGTTTGGGTGGAAAAATATTTGCTGAGATTTCTGGAGATTCGTAATTTTTGGACGCTTGGCAACCCGTTTCCATGAAAGTGTTTCTCGCCAGTCACTGCTAAGGGCTACATCAAGAGGAAACAAAACATAGAGACAGAACGTGAAACTACTTTATTGTGTCAAGTTTCAAGAAGCTAGCACAAACCGTGTTGGATTTAGAGTTCCAAATACATCTATCAATATAGGAGAAAACAGAGTGAAACCTAAAAATTCAAACTGTTACTGGAAACGAACGCTTCAACATAGAAGAACGAAATTTGGTGAACCAAGTCAGCTTAGTGTACTGATCATTACCTGAAAGTATCATCCAGTTTGGGTGAAAAAATATTTGCTGAGATTTCTGGAGATTCGTAATTTTTGGACGCTTGGCAACCCCTTTATATGGAAGTGTTTCTCGCCAGTCACTGCTTAGGGCTACATCAAGAGGAAACAAAACATAGAGAGTGAACGTGAAACTACTTTATTCTGTCAAGTTTCAAGAAGCTAGCACAAACCGTGTTGGATTTAGAGTTCCAAATACATCTATCAATATAGGAGAAAATAGAGTGAAACCTAAAAATTCAAACTGTTACTGGAAATGAACGCTTCAACATAGAAGGACGAAGTTGCGGGAAGCAAGTCGCCTTAGTGTACTGATCATTACCTGAAAGTATCATCCAGTTTGGGTGGAAAAATATTTGCTGAGATTTCTGGAGATTCGTAATTTTTGGACGCTTGGCAACCCGTTTCCATGAAAGTGTTTCTCGCCAGTCACTGCTAAGGGCTACATCAAGAGGAAACAAAACATAGAGACAGAACGTGAAACTACTTTATTGTGTCAGGTTTCAAGAAGCTAGCACAAACCGTGTTGGATTTAGAGTTCCAAATACATCTATCAATATAGGAGAAAACAGAGTGAAACCTAAAAATTCAAACTGTTACTGGAAACGAACGCTTCAACATAGAAGAACGAAATTTGGTGAACCAAGTCAGCTTAGTGTACTGATCATTACCTGAAAGTATCATCCAGTTTGGGTGAAAAAATATTTGCTGAGATTTCTGGAGATTCGTAATTTTTGGACGCTTGGCAACCCCTTTATATGGAAGTGTTTCTCGCCAGTCACTGCTTAGGGCTACATCAAGAGGAAACAAAACATAGAGATAGAACGTGAAACTACATTATTGTGTCAAGTTTCAAGAAGCTAGCACAAACCGTGTTGGATTTAGAGTTCCAAATACATCTATCAATATAGAAGAAAACAGAGTGAAACCTAAAAATTCAAACTGTTACTGGAAACGAACGCTACAACATAGAAGAACGAAATTTGGTGAACCAAGTCAGCTTAGTGTACTGATCATTACCTGAAAGTATCATCCAGTTTGGGTGAAAAAATATTTGCTGAGATTTCTGGAGATTCGTAATTTTTGGACGCTTGGCAACCCCTTTATATGGAAGTGTTTCTCGCCATTCACTGCTTAGGGCTACATCAAGAGGAAACAAAACATAGAGATAGAACGTGAAACTACATTATTGTGTCAAGTTTCAAGAAGCTAGCACAAACCGTGTTGGATTTAGAGTTCCAAATACATCTATCAATATAGGAGAAAACAGAGTGAAACCTAAAAATTCAAACTGTTACTGGAAACGAACGCTTCAACATAGAAGGACGAAGTTGCGGGAACCAAGTCGCCTTAGTGTACTGATCATTACCTGAAAGTATCATCCAGTTTGGGTGGAAAAATATTTGCTGAGATTTCTGGAGATTCGTAATTTTTGGACGCTTGGCAACCCCTTTATATGGAAGTGTTTCTCGCCAGTCACTGCTTAGGGCTACATCAAGAGGAAACAAAACATAGAGATAGAACGTGAAACTACATTATTGTGTCAAGTTTCAAGAAGCTAGCACAAACCGTGTTGGATTTAGAGTTCCAAATACATCTATCAATATAGGAGAAAACAGAGTGAAACCTAAAAATTCAAACTGTTACTGGAAACGAACGCTACAACATAGAAGAACGAAATTTGGTGAACCAAGTCAGCTTAGTGTACTGATCATTACCTGAAAGTATCATCCAGTTTGGGTGAAAAAATATTTGCTGAGATTTCTGGAGATTCGTAATTTTTGGACGCTTGGCAACCCCTTTATATGGAAGTGTTTCTCGCCATTCACTGCTTAGGGCTACATCAAGAGGAAACAAAACATAGAGATAGAACGTGAAACTACATTATTGTGTCAAGTTTCAAGAAGCTAGCACAAACCGTGTTGGATTTAGATTTCCAAATACATCTATCAATATAGGAGAAAACAGAGTGAAACCTAAAAATTCAAACTGTTACTGGAAACGAACGCTACAACATAGAAGAACGAAATTTGGTGAACCAAGTCAGCTTAGTGTACTGATCATTACCTGAAAGTATCATCCAGTTTGGGTGAAAAAATATTTGCTGAGATTTCTGGAGATTCGTAATTTTTGGACGCTTGGCAACCCCTTTATATGGAAGTGTTTCTCGCCATTCACTGCTTAGGGCTACATCAAGAGGAAACAAAACATAGAGATAGAACGTGAAACTACATTATTGTGTCAAGTTTCAAGAAGCTAGCACAAACCGTGTTGGATTTAGAGTTCCAAATACATCTATCAATATAGGAGAAAAGAGAGTGAAACCTAAAAATTCAAACTGTTACTGGAAATGAACGCTTCAACATAGAAGGACGATTTTGCGGGAACCAAGTCGCCTTAGTGTACTGATCATTACCTGAAAGTATCATCCAGTTTGGGTGGAAATATATTTGCTGAGATTTCTGGAGATTCGTAATTTTTGGACGCTTGGCAACCCCTTTATATGAAAGTGATTCTCGCCAGTCACTGCTTAGGGCTACATCAAGAGGAAACAAAACATAGAGAGAGAACGTGAAACTAAGTTATTGTGTCAAGTTTCAAGAAGCTAGCACAAACCGTGTTGGATTTAGAGTTCCAAATACATCTATCAATATAGGAGAAAACAGAGTGAAACCTAAAAATTCAAACTGTTACTGGAAACGAACGCTTCAACATAGAAGAATGAAATTTGGGGAACCAAGTCAGCTTAGTGTACTGATCATTACCTGAAAGTATCATCCAGTTTGGGTGAAAAAATATTTGCTGAGATTTCTGGAGATTCGTAATTTTTGGACGCTTGGCAACCTGTTTCCATGAAAGTGTTTCTCCCAGTCACTGCTAAGGGCTACATCAAGAGGAAACAAAACATAGAGACAGAACGTGAAACTACTTTATTGTGTCAAGTTTCAAGAAGCTAGCACAAACCGTGTTGGATTTAGAGTTCCAAATACATCTATCAATATAGGAGAAAACAGAGTGAAACCTAAAAATTCAAACTGTTACTGGAAATGAACGCTTCAACATAGAAGGACGAAGTTGCGGGAACCAAGTCGCCTTAGTGTACTGATCATTACTTGAAAGTATCATCCAGTTTGTGTGAAAAAATATTTGCTGAGATTTCTGGAGATTCGTAATTTTTGGACGCTTGGCAACCCCTTTATATGGAAGTGTTTCTCGCCAGTCACTGCTTAGGGCTACATCAAGAGGAAACAAAACATAGAGATAGAACGTGAAACTACATTATTGTGTCAAGTTTCAAGAAGCTAGCACAAACCGTGTTGGATTTAGAGTTCCAAATACATCTATCAATATAGGAGAAAACAGAGTGAAACCTAAAAATTCAAACTGTTACTGGAAACGAACGCTACAACATAGAAGAACGAAATTTGGTGAACCAAGTCAGCTTAGTGTACTGATCATTACCTGAAAGTATCATCCAGTTTGGGTGAAAAAATATTTGCTGAGATTTCTGGAGATTCGTAATTTTTGGACGCTTGGCAACCCCTTTATATGGAAGTGTTTCTCGCCATTCACTGCTTAGGGCTACATCAAGAGGAAACAAAACATAGAGATAGAACGTGAAACTACATTATTGTGTCAAGTTTCAAGAAGCTAGCACAAACCGTGTTGGATGTAGAGTTCCAAATACATCTATCAATATAGGAGAAAACAGAGTGAAACCTAAAAATTCAAACTGTTACTGGAAATGAACGCTTCAACATAGAAGGACGAAGTTGCGGGAACCAAGTCGCCTTAGTGTACTGATCATTACCTGAAAGTATCATCCAGTTTGGGTGGAAAAATATTTGCTGAGATTTCTGGAGATTCGTAATTTTTGGACGCTTGGCAACCCCTTTATATGGAAGTGTTTCTCGCCAGTCACTGCTTAGGGCTACATCAAGAGGAAACAAAACATAGAGATAGAACGTGAAACTACATTATTGTGTCAAGTTTCAAGAAGCTAGCACAAACCGTGTTGGATTTAGAGTTCCAAATACATCTATCAATATAGAAGAAAACAGAGTGAAACCTAAAAATTCAAACTGTTACTGGAAACGAACGCTACAACATAGAAGAACGAAATTTGGTGAACCAAGTCAGCTTAGTGTACTGATCATTACCTGAAAGTATCATCCAGTTTGGGTGAAAAAATATTTGCTGAGATTTCTGGAGATTCGTAATTTTTGGACGCTTGGCAACCCCTTTATATGGAAGTGATTCTCGCCAGTCACTGCTTAGGGCTACATCAAGAGGAAACAAAACATAGAGAGAGAACGTGAAACTAAGTTATTGTGTCAAGTTTCAAGAAGCTAGCACAAACCGTGTTGGATTTAGAGTTCCAAATACATCTATCAATATAGGAGAAAACAGAGTGAAACCTAAAAATTCAAACTGTTACTGGAAACGAACGCTTCAACATAGAAGAATGAAATTTGGGGAACCAAGTCAGCTTAGTGTACTGATCATTACCTGAAAGTATCATCCAGTTTGGGTGAAAAAATATTTGCTGAGATTTCTGGAGATTCGTAATTTTTGGACGCTTGGCAACCCCTTTATATGGAAGTGTTTCTCGCCAGTCACTGCTTAGGGCTACATCAAGAGGAAACAAAACATAGAGAGAGAACGTGAAACTACTTTATTGTGTCAAGTTTCAAGAAGCTAGCACAAACCGTGTTGGATTTAGAGTTCCAATACATCTATCAATATAGGAGAAAACAGAGTGAAACCTAAAAATTCAAACTGTTACTGGAAATGAACGCTTCAACATAGAAGGACGAAGTTGCGGGAAGCAAGTCGCCTTGCTGTACTGATCATTACCTGAAAGTATCATCCAGTTTGGGTGGAAAAATATTTGCTGAGATTTCTGGAGATTCGTAATTTTTGGACGCTTGGCAACCCGTTTTCATGAAAGTGTTTCTCGCCAGTCACTGCTAAGGGCTACATCAAGAGGAAACAAAACATAGAGACAGAACGTGAAACTACTTTATTGTGTCAAGTTTCAAGAAGCTAGCACAAACCCTGTTGGATTTAGAGTTCCAAATACATCTATCAATATAGGAGAAAACAGAGTGAAACCTAAAAATTCAAACTGTTACTGGAAACGAACGCTTCAACATAGAAGAATGAAATTTGGGGAACCAAGTCAGCTTAGTGTACTGATCATTACCTGAAAGTATCATCCAGTTTGTGTGAAAAAATATTTGCTGAGATTTCTGGAGATTCGTAATTTTTGGACGCTTGGCAACCCGTTTCCATGAAAGTGTTTCTCCCAGTCACTGCTAAGGGCTACATCAAGAGGAAACAAAACATAGAGACAGAACGTGAAACTACTTTATTGTGTCAAGTTTCAAGAAGCTAGCACAAACCGTGTTGGATTTAGAGTTCCAAATACATCTATCAATATAGGAGAAAACAGAGTGAAACCTAAAAATTCAAACTGTTACTGGAAATGAACGCTTCAACATAGAAGGACGAAGTTGCGGGAACCAAGTCGCCTTAGTGTACTGATCATTACTTGAAAGTATCATCCAGTTTGGGTGAAAAAATATTTGCTGAGATTTCTGGAGATTCGTAATTTTTGGACGCTTGGCAACCCCTTTATATGGAAGTGTTTCTCGCCAGTCACTGCTTAGGGCTACATCAAGAGGAAACAAAACATAGAGATAGAACGTGAAACTACATTATTGTGTCAAGTTTCAAGAAGCTAGCACAAACCGTGTTGGATTTAGAGTTCCAAATACATCTATCAATATAGGAGAAAACAGAGTGAAACCTAAAAATTCAAACTGTTACTGGAAACGAACGCTTCAACATAGAAGAATGAAATTTGGGGAACCAAGTCAGCTTAGTGTACTGATCATTACCTGAAAGTATCATCCAGTTTGGGTGAAAAAATATTTGCTGAGATTTCTGGAGATTCGTAATTTTTGGACGCTTGGCAACCCCTTTATATGGAAGTGTTTCTCGCCAGTCACTGCTTAGGGCTACATCAAGAGGAAACAAAACATAGAGAGAGAACGTGAAACTACTTTATTGTGTCAAGTTTCAAGAAGCTAGCACAAACCGTGTTGGATGTAGAGTTCCAAATACATCTATCAATATAGGAGAAAACAGAGTGAAACCTAAAAATTCAAACTGTTACTGGAAATGAACGCTTCAACATAGAAGGACGAAGTTGTGGGAAGCAAGTCGCCTTAGTGTACTGATCATTACCTGAAAGTATCATCCAGTTTGGGTGGAAAAATATTTGCTGAGATTTCTGGAGATTCGTAATTTTTGGACGCTTGGCAACCCGTTTCCATGAAAGTGTTTCTCGCCAGTCACTGCTAAGGGCTACATCAAGAGGAAACAAAACATAGAGACAGAACGTGAAACTACTTTATTGTGTCAAGTTTCAAGAAGCTAGCACAAACCGTGTTGGATTTAGAGTTCCAAATACATCTATCAATATAGGAGAAAACAGAGTGAAACCTAAAAATTCAAACTGTTACTGGAAACGAACGCTTCAACATAGAAGAACGAAATTTGGTGAACCAAGTCAGCTTAGTGTACTGATCATTACCTGAAAGTATCATCCAGTTTGGGTGAAAAAATATTTGCTGAGATTTCTGGAGATTCGTAATTTTTGGACGCTTGGCAACCCCTTTATATGGAAGTGTTTCTCGCCAGTCACTGCTTAGGGCTACATCAAGAGGAAACAAAACATAGAGAGAGAACGTGAAACTACTTTATTCTGTCAAGTTTCAAGAAGCTAGCACAAACCGTGTTGGATTTAGAGTTCCAAATACATCTATCAATATAGGAGAAAATAGAGTGAAACCTAAAAATTCAAACTGTTACTGGAAATGAACGCTTCAACATAGAAGGACGAAGTTGCGGGAAGCAAGTCGCCTTAGTGTACTGATCATTACCTGAAAGTATCATCCAGTTTGGGTGGAAAAATATTTGCTGAGATTTCTGGAGATTCGTAATTTTTGGACGCTTGGCAACCCGTTTCCATGAAAGTGTTTCTCGCCAGTCACTGCTAAGGGCTACATCAAGAGGAAACAAAACATAGAGACAGAACGTGAAACTACTTTATTGTGTCAGGTTTCAAGAAGCTAGCACAAACCGTGTTGGATTTAGAGTTCCAAATACATCTATCAATATAGGAGAAAACAGAGTGAAACCTAAAAATTCAAACTGTTACTGGAAACGAACGCTTCAACATAGAAGAACGAAATTTGGTGAACCAAGTCAGCTTAGTGTACTGATCATTACCTGAAAGTATCATCCAGTTTGGGTGAAAAAATATTTGCTGAGATTTCTGGAGATTCGTAATTTTTGGACGCTTGGCAACCCCTTTATATGGAAGTGTTTCTCGCCAGTCACTGCTTAGGGCTACATCAAGAGGAAACAAAACATAGAGATAGAACGTGAAACTACATTATTGTGTCAAGTTTCAAGAAGCTAGCACAAACCGTGTTGGATTTAGAGTTCCAAATACATCTATCAATATAGAAGAAAACAGAGTGAAACCTAAAAATTCAAACTGTTACTGGAAACGAACGCTACAACATAGAAGAACGAAATTTGGTGAACCAAGTCAGCTTAGTGTACTGATCATCACCTGAAAGTATCATCCAGTTTGGGTGAAAAAATATTTGCTGAGATTTCTGGAGATTCGTAATTTTTGGACGCTTGGCAACCCCTTTATATGGAAGTGTTTCTCGCCATTCACTGCTTAGGGCTACATCAAGAGGAAACAAAACATAGAGATAGAACGTGAAACTAAGTTATTGTGTCAAGTTTCAAGAAGCTAGCACAAACCGTGTTGGATTTAGAGTTCCAAATACATCTATCAATATAGGAGAAAACAGAGTGAAACCTAAAAATTCAAACTGTTACTGGAAACGAACGCTTCAACATAGAAGAATGAAATTTGGGGAACCAAGTCAGCTTAGTGTACTGATCATTACCTGAAAGTATCATCCAGTTTGGGTGAAAAAATATTTGCTGAGATTTCTGGAGATTCGTAATTTTTGGACGCTTGGCAACCCGTTTCCATGAAAGTGTTTCTCCCAGTCACTGCTAAGGGCTACATCAAGAGGAAACAAAACATAGAGACAGAACGTGAAACTACTTTATTGTGTCAAGTTTCAAGAAGCTAGCACAAACCGTGTTGGATTTAGAGTTCCAAATACATCTATCAATATAGGAGAAAACAGAGTGAAACCTAAAAATTCAAACTGTTACTGGAAATGAACGCTTCAACATAGAAGGACGAAGTTGCGGGAACCAAGTCGCCTTAGTGTACTGATCATTACTTGAAAGTATCATCCAGTTTGGGTGAAAAAATATTTGCTGAGATTTCTGGAGATTCGTAATTTTTGGACGCTTGGCAACCCCTTTATATGGAAGTGTTTCTCGCCAGTCACTGCTTAGGGCTACATCAAGAGGAAACAAAACATAGAGATAGAACGTGAAACTACATTATTGTGTCAAGTTTCAAGAAGCTAGCACAAACCGTGTTGGATTTAGAGTTCCAAATACATCTATCAATATAGGAGAAAACAGAGTGAAACCTAAAAATTCAAACTGTTACTGGAAACGAACGCTACAACATAGAAGAACGAAATTTGGTGAACCAAGTCAGCTTAGTGTACTGATCATTACCTGAAAGTATCATCCAGTTTGGGTGAAAAAATATTTGCTGAGATTTCTGGAGATTCGTAATTTTTGGACGCTTGGCAACCCCTTTATATGGAAGTGTTTCTCGCCAGTCACTGCTTAGGGCTACATCAAGAGGAAACAAAACATAGAGACAGAACGTGAAACTACTTTATTGTGTCAAGTTTCAAGAAGCTAGCACAAACCGTGTTGGATTTAGAGTTCCAAATACATCTATCAATATAGGAGAAAACAGAGTGAAACCTAAAAATTCAAACTGTTACTGGAAACGAACGCTTCAACATAGAAGAATGAAATTTGGGGAACCAAGTCAGCTTAGTGTACTGATCATTACCTGAAAGTATCATCCAGTTTGGGTGAAAAAATATTTGCTGAGATTTCTGGAGATTCGTAATTTTTGGACGCTTGGCAACCCGTTTCCATGAAAGTGTTTCTCCCAGTCACTGCTAAGGGCTACATCAAGAGGAAACAAAACATAGAGACAGAACGTGAAACTACTTTATTGTGTCAAGTTTCAAGAAGCTAGCACAAACCGTGTTGGATTTAGAGTTCCAAATACATCTATCAATATAGGAGAAAACAGAGTGAAACCTAAAAATTCAAACTGTTACTGGAAATGAACGCTTCAACATAGAAGGACGAAGTTGCGGGAACCAAGTCGCCTTAGTGTACTGATCATTACTTGAAAGTATCATCCAGTTTGGGTGAAAAAATATTTGCTGAGATTTCTGGAGATTCGTAATTTTTGGACGCTTGGCAACCCCTTTATATGGAAGTGTTTCTCGCCAGTCACTGCTTAGGGCTACATCAAGAGGAAACAAAACATAGAGATAGAACGTGAAACTACATTATTGTGTCAAGTTTCAAGAAGCTAGCACAAACCGTGTTGGATTTAGAGTTCCAAATACATCTATCAATATAGGAGAAAACAGAGTGAAACCTAAAAATTCAAACTGTTACTGGAAACGAACGCTACAACATAGAAGAACGAAATTTGGTGAACCAAGTCAGCTTAGTGTACTGATCATTACCTGAAAGTATCATCCAGTTTGGGTGAAAAAATATTTGCTGAGATTTCTGGAGATTCGTAATTTTTGGACGCTTGGCAACCCCTTTATATGGAAGTGTTTCTCGCCAGTCACTGCTTAGGGCTACATCAAGAGGAAACAAAACATAGAGACAGAACGTGAAACTACTTTATTGTGTCAAGTTTCAAGAAGCTAGCACAAACCGTGTTGGATTTAGAGTTCCAAATACATCTATCAATATAGGAGAAAACAGAGTGAAACCTAAAAATTCAAACTGTTACTGGAAACGAACGCTTCAACATAGAAGAATGAAATTTGGGGAACCAAGTCAGCTTAGTGTACTGATCATTACCTGAAAGTATCATCCAGTTTGGGTGAAAAAATATTTGCTGAGATTTCTGGAGATTCGTAATTTTTGGACGCTTGGCAACCCGTTTCCATGAAAGTGTTTCTCCCAGTCACTGCTAAGGGCTACATCAAGAGGAAACAAAACATAGAGACAGAACGTGAAACTACTTTATTGTGTCAAGTTTCAAGAAGCTAGCACAAACCGTGTTGGATTTAGAGTTCCAAATACATCTATCAATATAGGAGAAAACAGAGTGAAACCTAAAAATTCAAACTGTTACTGGAAATGAACGCTTCAACATAGAAGGACGAAGTTGCGGGAACCAAGTCGCCTTAGTGTACTGATCATTACTTGAAAGTATCATCCAGTTTGGGTGAAAAAATATTTGCTGAGATTTCTGGAGATTCGTAATTTTTGGACGCTTGGCAACCCCTTTATATGGAAGTGTTTCTCGCCATTCACTGCTTAGGGCTACATCAAGAGGAAACAAAACATAGAGGTAGAACGTGAAACTACATTATTGTGTCAAGTTTCAAGAAGCTAGCACAAACCGTGTTGGATTTAGAGTTCCAAATACATCTATCAATATAGGAGAAAACAGAGTGAAACCTAAAAATTCAAACTGTTACTGGAAATGAACGCTTCAACATAGAAGGACGAAGTTGCGGGAACCAAGTCGCCTTAGTGTACTGATCATTACCTGAAAGTATCATCCAGTTTGGGTGAAAAAATATTTGCTGAGATTTCTGGAGATTCGTAATTTTTGGACGCTTGGCAACCCCTTTATATGGAAGTGTTTCTCGCCAGTCACTGCTTAGGGCTACATCAAGAGGAAACAAAACATAGAGATAGAACGTGAAACTACATTATTGTGTCAAGTTTCAAGAAGCTAGCACAAACCGTGTTGGATTTAGAGTTCCAAATACATCTATCAATATAGGAGAAAATAGAGTGAAACCTAAAAATTCAAACTGTTACTGGAAACGAACGCTACAACATAGAAGAACGAAATTTGGTGAACCAAGTCAGCTTAGTGTACTGATCATTACCTGAAAGTATCATCCAGTTTGGGTGAAAAAATATTTGCTGAGATTTCTGGAGATTCGTAATTTTTGGACGCTTGGCAACCCCTTTATATGGAAGTGTTTCTCGCCAGTCACTGCTTAGGGCTACATCAAGAGGAAACAAAACATAGAGAGAGAACGTGAAACTAAGTTATTGTGTCAAGTTTCAAGAAGCTAGCACAAACCGTGTTGGATTTAGAGTTCCAAATACATCTATCAATATAGGAGAAAACAGAGTGAAACCTAAAAATTCAAACTGTTACTGGAAACGAACGCTTCAACATAGAAGAATGAAATTTGGGGAACCAAGTCAGCTTAGTGTACTGATCATTACCTGAAAGTATCATCCAGTTTGGGTGAAAAAATATTTGCTGAGATTTCTGGAGATTCGTAATTTTTGGACGCTTGGCAACCCGTTTCCATGAAAGTGTTTCTCGCCAGTCACTGCTAAGGGCTACATCAAGAGGAAACAAAACATAGAGACAGAACGTGAAACTACTTTATTGTGTCAAGTTTCAAGAAGCTAGCACAAACCGTGTTGGATTTAGAGTTCCAAATACATCTATCAATATAGGAGAAAACAGAGTGAAACCTAAAAATTCAAACTGTTACTGGAAACGAACGCTTCAACATAGAAGAACGAAATTTGGTGAACCAAGTCAGCTTAGTGTACTGATCATTACCTGAAAGTATCATCCAGTTTGGGTGAAAAAATATTTGCTGAGATTTCTAGAGATTCGTAATTTTTGGACGCTTGGCAACCCCTTTATATGGAAGTGTTTCTCGCCAGTCACTGCTTAGGGCTACATCAAGAGGAAACAAAACATAGAGAGAGAACGTGAAACTACTTTATTCTGTCAAGTTTCAAGAAGCTAGCACAAACCGTGTTGGATTTAGAGTTCCAAATACATCTATCAATATAGGAGAAAATAGAGTGAAACCTAAAAATTCAAACTGTTACTGGAAATGAACGCTTCAACATAGAAGGACGAAGTTGCGGGAAGCAAGTCGCCTTAGTGTACTGATCATTACCTGAAAGTATCATCCAGTTTGGGTGGAAAAATATTTGCTGAGATTTCTGGAGATTCGTAATTTTTGGACGCTTGGCAACCCGTTTCCATGAAAGTGTTTCTCGCCAGTCACTGCTAAGGGCTACATCAAGAGGAAACAAAACATAGAGACAGAACGTGAAACTACTTTATTGTGTCAGGTTTCAAGAAGCTAGCACAAACCGTGTTGGATTTAGAGTTCCAAATACATCTATCAATATAGGAGAAAACAGAGTGAAACCTAAAAATTCAAACTGTTACTGGAAACGAACGCTTCAACATAGAAGAACGAAATTTGGTGAACCAAGTCAGCTTAGTGTACTGATCATTACCTGAAAGGATCATCCAGTTTGGGTGAAAAAATATTTGCTGAGATTTCTGGAGATTCGTAATTTTTGGACGCTTGGCAACCCCTTTATATGGAAGTGTTTCTCGCCAGTCACTGCTTAGGGCTACATCAAGAGGAAACAAAACATAGAGATAGAACGTGAAACTACATTATTGTGTCAAGTTTCAAGAAGCTAGCACAAACCGTGTTGGATTTAGAGTTCCAAATACATCTATCAATATAGGAGAAAACAGAGTGAAACCTAAAAATTCAAACTGTTACTGGAAACGAACGCTTCAACATAGAAGGACGAAGTTGCGGGAATCAAGTCGCCTTAGTGTACTGATCATTACCTGAAAGTATCATCCAGTTTGGGTGGAAAAATATTTGCTGAGATTTCTGGAGATTCGTAATTTTTGGACGCTTGGCAACCCCTTTATATGGAAGTGTTTCTCGCCAGTCACTGCTTAGGGCTACATCAAGAGGAAACAAAACATAGAGATAGAACGTGAAACTACATTATTGTGTCAAGTTTCAAGAAGCTAGCACAAACCGTGTTGGATTTAGAGTTCCAAATACATCTATCAATATAGGAGAAAACAGAGTGAAACCTAAAAATTCAAACTGTTACTGGAAACGAACGCTACAACATAGAAGAACGAAATTTGGTGAACCAAGTCAGCTTAGTGTACTGATCATTACCTGAAAGTATCATCCAGTTTGGGTGAAAAAATATTTGCTGAGATTTCTGGAGATTCGTAATTTTTGGACGCTTGGCAACCCCTTTATATGGAAGTGTTTCTCGCCAGTCACTGCTTAGGGCTACATCAAGAGGAAACAAAACATAGAGATAGAACGTGAAACTACATTATTGTGTCAAGTTTCAAGAAGCTAGCACAAACCGTGTTGGATTTAGAGTTCCAAATACATCTATCAATATAGGAGAAAACAGAGTGAAACCTAAAAATTCAAACTGTTACTGGAAACGAACGCTACAACATAGAAGAACGAAATTTGGTGAACCAAGTCAGCTTAGTGTACTGATCATTACCTGAAAGTATCATCCAGTTTGGGTGAAAAAATATTTGCTGAGATTTCTGGAGATTCGTAATTTTTGGACGCTTGGCAACCCCTTTATATGGAAGTGTTTCTCGCCATTCACTGCTTAGGGCTACATCAAGAGGAAACAAAACATAGAGATAGAACGTGAAACTACATTATTGTGTCAAGTTTCAAGAAGCTAGCACAAACCGTGTTGGATTTAGAGTTCCAAATACATCTATCAATATAGGAGAAAACAGAGTGAAACCTAAAAATTCAAACTGTTACTGGAAATGAACGCTTCAACATAGAAGGACGAAGTTGCGGGAACCAAGTCGCCTTAGTGTACTGATCATTACCTGAAAGTATCATCCAGTTTGGGTGGAAATATATTTGCTGAGATTTCTGGAGATTCGTAATTTTTGGACGCTTGGCAACCCCTTTATATGAAAGTGATTCTCGCCAGTCACTGCTTAGGGCTACATCAAGAGGAAACAAAACATAGAGAGAGAACGTGAAACTAAGTTATTGTGTCAAGTTTCAAGAAGCTAGCACAAACCGTGTTGGATTTAGAGTTCCAAATACATCTATCAATATAGGAGAAAACAGAGTGAAACCTAAAAATTCAAACTGTTACTGGAAACGAACGCTTCAACATAGAAGAATGAAATTTGGGGAACCAAGTCAGCTTAGTGTACTGATCATTACCTGAAAGTATCATCCAGTTTGGGTGAAAAAATATTAGCTGAGATTTCTGGAGATTCGTAATTTTTGGACGCTTGGCAACCCGTTTCCATGAAAGTGTTTCTCCCAGTCACTGCTAAGGGCTACATCAAGAGGAAACAAAACATAGAGACAGAACGTGAAACTACTTTATTGTGTCAAGTTTCAAGAAGCTAGCACAAACCGTGTTGGATTTAGAGTTCCAAATACATCTATCAATATAGGAGAAAACAGAGTGAAACCTAAAAATTCAAACTGTTACTGGAAATGAACGCTTCAACATAGAAGGACGAAGTTGCGGGAACCAAGTCGCCTTAGTGTACTGATCATTACTTGAAAGTATCATCCAGTTTGTGTGAAAAAATATTTGCTGAGATTTCTGGAGATTCGTAATTTTTGGACGCTTGGCAACCCCTTTATATGGAAGTGTTTCTCGCCAGTCACTGCTTAGGGCTACATCAAGAGGAAACAAAACATAGAGATAGAACGTGAAACTACATTATTGTGTCAAGTTTCAAGAAGCTAGCACAAACCGTGTTGGATTTAGAGTTCCAAATACATCTATCAATATAGGAGAAAACAGAGTGAAACCTAAAAATTCAAACTGTTACTGGAAACGAACGCTACAACATAGAAGAACGAAATTTGGTGAACCAAGTCAGCTTAGTGTACTGATCATTACCTGAAAGTATCATCCAGTTTGGGTGAAAAAATATTTGCTGAGATTTCTGGAGATTCGTAATTTTTGGACGCTTGGCAACCCCTTTATATGGAAGTGTTTCTCGCCATTCACTGCTTAGGGCTACATCAAGAGGAAACAAAACATAGAGATAGAACGTGAAACTACATTATTGTGTCAAGTTTCAAGAAGCTAGCACAAACCGTGTTGGATGTAGAGTTCCAAATACATCTATCAATATAGGAGAAAACAGAGTGAAACCTAAAAATTCAAACTGTTACTGGAAACGAACGCTTCAACATAGAAGAATGAAATTTGGGGAACCAAGTCAGCTTAGTGTACTGATCATTACCTGAAAGTATCATCCAGTTTGGGTGAAAAAATATTTGCTGAGATTTCTGGAGATTCGTAATTTTTGGACGCTTGGCAACCCCTTTATATGGAAGTGTTTCTCGCCAGTCACTGCTTAGGGCTACATCAAGAGGAAACAAAACATAGAGAGAGAACGTGAAACTACTTTATTGTGTCAAGTTTCAAGAAGCTAGCACAAACCGTGTTGGATTTAGAGTTCCAAATACATCTATCAATATAGGAGAAAACAGAGTGAAACCTAAAAATTCAAACTGTTACTGGAAATGAACGCTTCAACATAGAAGGACGAAGTTGCGGGAAGCAAGTCGCCTTAGTGTACTGATCATTACCTGAAAGTATCATCCAGTTTGGGTGGAAAAATATTTGCTGAGATTTCTGGAGATTCGTAATTTTTGGACGCTTGGCAACCCGTTTTCATGAAAGTGTTTCTCGCCAGTCACTGCTAAGGGCTACATCAAGAGGAAACAAAACATAGAGACAGAACGTGAAACTACTTTATTGTGTCAAGTTTCAAGAAGCTAGCACAAACCGTGTTGGATTTAGAGTTCCAAATACATCTATCAATATAGGAGAAAACAGAGTGAAACCTAAAAATTCAAACTGTTACTGGAAATGAACGCTTCAACATAGAAGGACGAAGTTGCGGGAACCAAGTCGCCTTAGTGTACTGATCATTACTTGAAAGTATCATCCAGTTTGTGTGAAAAAATATTTGCTGAGATTTCTGGAGATTCGTAATTTTTGGACGCTTGGCAACCCCTTTATATGGAAGTGTTTCTCGCCAGTCACTGCTTAGGGCTACATCAAGAGGAAACAAAACATAGAGATAGAACGTGAAACTACATTATTGTGTCAAGTTTCAAGAAGCTAGCACAAACCGTGTTGGATTTAGAGTTCCAAATACATCTATCAATATAGGAGAAAACAGAGTGAAACCTAAAAATTCAAACTGTTACTGGAAACGAACGCTACAACATAGAAGAACGAAATTTGGTGAACCAAGTCAGCTTAGTGTACTGATCATTACCTGAAAGTATCATCCAGTTTGGGTGAAAAAATATTTGCTGAGATTTCTGGAGATTCGTAATTTTTGGACGCTTGGCAACCCCTTTATATGGAAGTGTTTCTCGCCATTCACTGCTTAGGGCTACATCAAGAGGAAACAAAACATAGAGATAGAACGTGAAACTACATTATTGTGTCAAGTTTCAAGAAGCTAGCACAAACCGTGTTGGATGTAGAGTTCCAAATACATCTATCAATATAGGAGAAAACAGAGTGAAACCTAAAAATTCAAACTGTTACTGGAAACGAACGCTTCAACATAGAAGAATGAAATTTGGGGAACCAAGTCAGCTTAGTGTACTGATCATTACCTGAAAGTATCATCCAGTTTGGGTGAAAAAATATTTGCTGAGATTTCTGGAGATTCGTAATTTTTGGACGCTTGGCAACCCCTTTATATGGAAGTGTTTCTCGCCAGTCACTGCTTAGGGCTACATCAAGAGGAAACAAAACATAGAGAGAGAACGTGAAACTACTTTATTGTGTCAAGTTTCAAGAAGCTAGCACAAACCGTGTTGGATTTAGAGTTCCAAATACATCTATCAATATAGGAGAAAACAGAGTGAAACCTAAAAATTCAAACTGTTACTGGAAATGAACGCTTCAACATAGAAGGACGAAGTTGCGGGAAGCAAGTCGCCTTAGTGTACTGATCATTACCTGAAAGTATCATCCAGTTTGGGTGGAAAAATATTTGCTGAGATTTCTGGAGATTCGTAATTTTTGGACGCTTGGCAACCCGTTTTCATGAAAGTGTTTCTCGCCAGTCACTGCTAAGGGCTACATCAAGAGGAAACAAAACATAGAGACAGAACGTGAAACTACTTTATTGTGTCAAGTTTCAAGAAGCTAGCACAAACCGTGTTGGATTTAGAGTTCCAAATACATCTATCAATATAGGAGAAAACAGAGTGAAACCTAAAAATTCAAACTGTTACTGGAAACGAACGCTTCAACATAGAAGAATGAAATTTGGGGAACCAAGTCAGCTTAGTGTACTGATCATTACCTGAAAGTATCATCCAGTTTGTGTGAAAAAATATTTGCTGAGATTTCTGGAGATTCGTAATTTTTGGACGCTTGGCAACCCGTTTCCATGAAAGTGTTTCTCCCAGTCACTGCTAAGGGCTACATCAAGAGGAAACAAAACATAGAGACAGAACGTGAAACTACTTTATTGTGTCAAGTTTCAAGAAGCTAGCACAAACCGTGTTGGATTTAGAGTTCCAAATACATCTATCAATATAGGAGAAAACAGAGTGAAACCTAAAAATTCAAACTGTTACTGGAAGTGAACGCTTCAACATAGAAGGACGAAGTTGCGGGAACCAAGTCGCCTTAGTGTACTGATCATTACTTGAAAGTATCATCCAGTTTGGGTGAAAAAATATTTGCTGAGATTTCTGGAGATTCGTAATTTTTGGACGCTTGGCAACCCCTTTATATGGAAGTGTTTCTCGCCAGTCACTGCTTAGGGCTACATCAAGAGGAAACAAAACATAGAGATAGAACGTGAAACTACATTATTGTGTCAAGTTTCAAGAAGCTAGCACAAACCGTGTTGGATTTAGAGTTCCAAATACATCTATCAATATAGGAGAAAACAGAGTGAAACCTAAAAATTCAAACTGTTACTGGAAACGAACGCTTCAACATAGAAGAATGAAATTTGGGGAACCAAGTCAGCTTAGTGTACTGATCATTACCTGAAAGTATCATCCAGTTTGTGTGAAAAAATATTTGCTGAGATTTCTGGAGATTCGTAATTTTTGGACGCTTGGCAACCCCTTTATATGGAAGTGTTTCTCGCCAGTCACTGCTTAGGGCTACATCAAGAGGAAACAAAACATAGAGAGAGAACGTGAAACTACTTTATTGTGTCAAGTTTCAAGAAGCTAGCACAAACCGTGTTGGATGTAGAGTTCCAAATACATCTATCAATATAGGAGAAAACAGAGTGAAACCTAAAAATTCAAACTGTTACTGGAAATGAACGCTTCAACATAGAAGGACGAAGTTGCGGGAAGCAAGTCGCCTTAGTGTACTGATCATTACCTGAAAGTATCATCCAGTTTGGGTGGAAAAATATTTGCTGAGATTTCTGGAGATTCGTAATTTTTGGACGCTTGGCAACCCCTTTATATGGAAGTGATTCTCGCCAGTCACTGCTTAGGGCTACATCAAGAGGAAACAAAACATAGAGAGAGAACGTGAAACTAAGTTATTTTGTCAAGTTTCAAGAAGCTAGCACAAACCGTGTTGGATTTAGAGTTCCAAATACATCTATCAATATAGGAGAAAACAGAGTGAAACCTAAAAATTCAAACTGTTACTGGAAACGAACGCTTCAACATAGAAGAATGAAATTTGGGGAACCAAGTCAGCTTAGTGTACTGATCATTACCTGAAAGTATCATCCAGTTTGTGTGAAAAAATATTTGCTGAGATTTCTGGAGATTCGTAATTTTTGGACGCTTGGCAACCCGTTTCCATGAAAGTGTTTCTCCCAGTCACTGCTAAGGGCTACATCAAGAGGAAACAAAACATAGAGACAGAACGTGAAACTACTTTATTGTGTCAAGTTTCAAGAAGCTAGCACAAACCGTGTTGGATTTAGAGTTCCAAATACATCTATCAATATAGGAGAAAACAGAGTGAAACCTAAAAATTCAAACTGTTACTGGAAATGAACGCTTCAACATAGAAGGACGAAGTTGCGGGAACCAAGTCGCCTTAGTGTACTGATCATTACTTGAAAGTATCATCCAGTTTGGGTGAAAAAATATTTGCTGAGATTTCTGGAGATTCGTAATTTTTGGACGCTTGGCAACCCCTTTATATGGAAGTGTTTCTCGCCAGTCACTGCTTAGGGCTACATCAAGAGGAAACAAAACATAGAGATAGAACGTGAAACTACATTATTGTGTCAAGTTTCAAGAAGCTAGCACAAACCGTGTTGGATTTAGAGTTCCAAATACATCTATCAATATAGGAGAAAACAGAGTGAAACCTAAAAATTCAAACTGTTACTGGAAACGAACGCTTCAACATAGAAGAATGAAATTTGGGGAACCAAGTCAGCTTAGTGTACTGATCATTACCTGAAAGTATCATCCAGTTTGGGTGAAAAAATATTTGCTGAGATTTCTGGAGATTCGTAATTTTTGGACGCTTGGCAACCCCTTTATATGGAAGTGTTTCTCGCCAGTCACTGCTTAGGGCTACATCAAGAGGAAACAAAACATAGAGAGAGAACGTGAAACTACTTTATTGTGTCAAGTTTCAAGAAGCTAGCACAAACCGTGTTGGATGTAGAGTTCCAAATACATCTATCAATATAGGAGAAAACAGAGTGAAACCTAAAAATTCAAACTGTTACTGGAAATGAACGCTTCAACATAGAAGGACGAAGTTGCGGGAAGCAAGTCGCCTTAGTGTACTGATCATTACCTGAAAGTATCATCCAGTTTGGGTGGAAAAATATTTGCTGAGATTTCTGGAGATTCGTAATTTTTGGACGCTTGGCAACCCCTTTATATGGAAGTGATTCTCGCCAGTCACTGCTTAGGGCTACATCAAGAGGAAACAAAACATAGAGAGAGAACGTGAAACTAAGTTATTGTGTCAAGTTTCAAGAAGCTAGCACAAACCGTGTTGGATTTAGAGTTCCAAATACATCTATCAATATAGGAGAAAACAGAGTGAAACCTAAAAATTCAAACTGTTACTGGAAACGAACGCTTCAACATAGAAGAATGAAATTTGGGGAACCAAGTCAGCTTAGTGTACTGATCATTACCTGAAAGTATCATCCAGTTTGGGTGAAAAAATATTTGCTGAGATTTCTGGAGATTCGTAATTTTTGGACGCTTGGCAACCCCTTTATATGGAAGTGTTTCTCGCCAGTCACTGCTTAGGGCTACATCAAGAGGAAACAAAACATAGAGATAGAACGTGAAACTACATTATTGTGTCAAGTTTCAAGAAGCTAGCACAAACCGTGTTGGATTTAGAGTTCCAAATACATCTATCAATATAGGAGAAAACAGAGTGAAACCTAAAAATTCAAACTGTTACTGGAAACGAACGCTACAACATAGAAGAACGAAATTTGGTGAACCAAGTCAGCTTAGTGTACTGATCATTACCTGAAAGTATCATCCAGTTTGGGTGGAAAAATATTTGCTGAGATTTCTGGAGATTCGTAATTTTTGGACGCTTGGCAACCCCTTTATATGGAAGTGTTTCTCGCCAGTCACTGCTTAGGGCTACATCAAGAGGAAACAAAACATAGAGATAGAACGTGAAACTACATTATTGTGTCAAGTTTCAAGAAGCTAGCACAAACCGTGTTGGATTTAGAGTTCCAAATACATCTATCAATATAGAAGAAAACAGAGTGAAACCTAAAAATTCAAACTGTTACTGGAAACGAACGCTACAACATAGAAGAACGAAATTTGGTGAACCAAGTCAGCTTAGTGTACTGATCATTACCTGAAAGTATCATCCAGTTTGGGTGAAAAAATATTTGCTGAGATTTCTGGAGATTCGTAATTTTTGGACGCTTGGCAACCCCTTTATATGGAAGTGATTCTCGCCAGTCACTGCTTAGGGCTACATCAAGAGGAAACAAAACATAGAGAAAGAACGTGAAACTAAGTTATTGTGTCAAGTTTCAAGAAGCTAGCACAAACCGTGTTGGATTTAGAGTTCCAAATACATCTATCAATATAGGAGAAAACAGAGTGAAACCTAAAAATTCAAACTGTTACTGGAAATGAACGCTTCAACAAAGAAGAATGAAATTTGGGGAACCAAGTCAGCTTAGTGTACTGATCATTACCTGAAAGTATCATCCAGTTTGGGTGAAAAAATATTTGCTGAGATTTCTGGAGATTCGTAATTTTTGGACGCTTGGCAACCCCTTTATATGGAAGTGTTTCTCGCCAGTCACTGCTTAGGGCTACATCAAGAGGAAACAAAACATAGAGAGAGAACGTGAAACTACTTTATTGTGTCAAGTTTCAAGAAGCTAGCACAAACCGTGTTGGATTTAGAGTTCCAAATACATCTATCAATATAGGAGAAAACAGAGTGAAACCTAAAAATTCAAACTGTTACTGGAAATGAACGCTTCAACATAGAAGGACGAAGTTGCGGGAAGCAAGTCGCCTTAGTGTACTGATCATTACCTGAAAGTATCATCCAGTTTGGGTGGAAAAATATTTGCTGAGATTTCTGGAGATTCGTAATTTTTGGACGCTTGGCAACCCGTTTTCATGAAAGTGTTTCTCGCCAGTCACTGCTAAGGGCTACATCAAGAGGAAACAAAACATAGAGACAGAACGTGAAACTACTTTATTGTGTCAAGTTTCAAGAAGCTAGCACAAACCGTGTTGGATTTAGAGTTCCAAATACATCTATCAATATAGGAGAAAACAGAGTGAAACCTAAAAATTCAAACTGTTACTGGAAACGAACGCTTCAACATAGAAGAATGAAATTTGGGGAACCAAGTCAGCTTAGTGTACTGATCATTACCTGAAAGTATCATCCAGTTTGTGTGAAAAAATATTTGCTGAGATTTCTGGAGATTCGTAATTTTTGGACGCTTGGCAACCCGTTTCCATGAAAGTGTTTCTCCCAGTCACTGCTAAGGGCTACATCAAGAGGAAACAAAACATAGAGACAGAACGTGAAACTACTTTATTGTGTCAAGTTTCAAGAAGCTAGCACAAACCGTGTTGGATTTAGAGTTCCAAATACATCTATCAATATAGGAGAAAACAGAGTGAAACCTAAAAATTCAAACTGTTACTGGAAATGAACGCTTCAACATAGAAGGACGAAGTTGCGGGAACCAAGTCACCTTAGTGTACTGATCATTACTTGAAAGTATCATCCAGTTTGGGTGAAAAAATATTTGCTGAGATTTCTGGAGATTCGTAATTTTTGGACGCTTGGCAACCCCTTTATATGGAAGTGTTTCTCGCCAGTCACTGCTTAGGGCTACATCAAGAGGAAACAAAACATAGAGATAGAACGTGAAACTACATTATTGTGTCAAGTTTCAAGAAGCTAGCACAAACCGTGTTGGATTTAGAGTTCCAAATACATCTATCAATATAGAAGAAAACAGAGTGAAACCTAAAAATTCAAACTGTTACTGGAAACGAACGCTACAACATAGAAGAACGAAATTTGGTGAACCAAGTCAGCTTAGTGTACTGATCATTACCTGAAAGTATCATCCAGTTTGGGTGAAAAAATATTTGCTGAGATTTCTGGAGATTCGTAATTTTTGGACGCTTGGCAACCCCTTTATATGGAAGTGATTCTCGCCAGTCACTGCTTAGGGCTACATCAAGAGGAAACAAAACATAGAGAGAGAACGTGAAACTAAGTTATTGTGTCAAGTTTCAAGAAGCTAGCACAAACCGTGTTGGATTTAGAGTTCCAAATACATCTATCAATATAGGAGAAAACAGAGTGAAACCTAAAAATTCAAACTGTTACTGGAAACGAACGCTTCAACATAGAAGAATGAAATTTGGGGAACCAAGTCAGCTTAGTGTACTGATCATTACCTGAAAGTATCATCCAGTTTGGGTGAAAAAATATTTGCTGAGATTTCTGGAGATTCGTA